>NW_028318505.1:1886250-2072500 GCF_062004578.1 Staurois parvus
CCCTCTTAGCACAATGCCCCCCCCCCCCAATCTCCCCTCCTACCACAAATCCCCCCTCCTAGCACAATGCCCCCTCCCCAATCCCCTATTCTAGCACAAATCCCCTCCAATCCGCACCTCTAGCACAAATCCCCCCTATCCCTCCTCCCAGCACCAATCATTTCCCTTCAATCCTCCCCTCCTAGCACAAATCCCCTTAAATCCCTCTTCCTGGCACAACCCCCTACAAATTACCCTACCCAGCAGAAATACCTCATCCCCACCCAAATCCCCCCTCCTAGCACAAGCCCTCCCAGTCCCACCTCCTAGAACAACCCCCCCCCCCCGCAATCCCCTCTCCTAGCACCAATGCCCTCCAGTCCACTATTCTAGTGCAAATCCCTCCCAATCTCTCATCCCAGCACCAATCCTCTTCCTTCAATCCCTCCTCCTAGCACAACCCTGTCCAAATTACCCTTCCCAGCAAAAATCCTTCTTCCTCCTAGCACAACCCCTCCTAGTCCCCCCTGCTAGCATAATCCCCCCCCCCAATCCCTCCTCCCAGCACCAATCCTCTTCCTTCAATCCCCCCTTCTAGCACAAATCCCCCTAAATCCTCTTCCTAGGACAACCCCCTCCAAATTACCCTTCTCTGCAAAAAACCTTCATCTTCACCCAAATCCACCCTCTTAGCACAAATCCCCCCTCCTAGCAAAACCCCTCCCAATCCCCTCTCCTAGCACAAATGCCCACCAATCCACCCTTCTAGCACAACCCCCCCCCCCCAGTCCCTCCTCCCAGCCCCAATCCTCTTCCTTCAATCCCCCTCCTAGCACAAATCCCCCTAAATCCTCTTCCTAGGACAACCCCCTCCAAATTACCCTTCCCTGCAAAAATCCTTCATCTTCACCCAAATCCACCCTCTTAGCACAAATCCCCCCTCCTAGCAAAACACCAGTGCACAAAGCAAGGTCCATAAAGACATGGAGGAGCCAGTTTGGGGTGGAGGAACTTGACTGTCCTGCACAGAGTCCTGACCTCAACCCCATAGAACACCTTTGGGATGAATTAGAGCGCAGACTGTGAGCCAGGCCTCCTCCCCCGACATCAGTGCCTGACCTCACAAATGTGCTTCTGGAAGAATGGTCCAACCTTCCCATAGACACCCTCCTAAACCTTGTGGACGGCCTTCCCAGAAGAGTTGAAGCTGTTATAGCTGCAAAGGGCGGGGCCAACTCAATATTGAACCCTACGGACTAAGACTGGGGGGCCATTAAAGGTCATGTGTGTGGAAAGGCCGGCCGACCAATACTTTTGGCAATATAGTGTATATGTCTTAGGCAGCCCATAAATGAGTCAGGTTTTTTTCATTCAACCAGTGGGTTGAACAAAAATAAAAAAAAAGATTTGAACTTCCCCATCTGCACACTTAAAGCGATAATAAAGGTATAAATAAAAAAAAACAAACAAAACAAAAAAACCCTGCAAGGTAAAGGCATAATGTGCTAGTATATATCACATACTAGCACATTATCAAACACAAACATGTCACCACTGCGAAGGCTTCCATCTTCACCTGGTCCTCTTTCCAAGTTCGCGGGCTGTGCAGGGGCGAATTTGCTGCGAGGCAAACAAGCTGTTTGCGTAGGGCGGCACTTTTTAGGGAGCCGCCGCCCCCCCTTCCAACAGAAGGGACATTTAGTACAGGGGTGGCAGGGGGCTGCTGTGTCTTACCTGGCTCCGGTCCCAGTCCCACAACGATCCAGTCCAGGAAGCGCTGCTGGAGGAGGGGTAGAGAGGTCCACAGGTCTGGTGCATGGGCGCGATGTGTGGGCGGGATGACACCCTCTGCAAGCTTGGTTTCACTGATACTAATGATGGGGCATTATTCCTCCCACTGACACCAATGATGGGGCACTATTCCTCCCCCCACTGACACCAATGATGAGGCACTATTCCACCCCCCACTGACACCAACGATGGGGCACTATTCCTCCCCCCACTGACACCAACGATAGGACCCTATTCCACCCCCCACTGACACCAATGATTGGGCACTATTTCTCCCCCCACTGACACCAACAATAGGACCCTATTCCACCCCCCACTGACACCAACGATGGGGCACTATTCCTCCCCCCACTGACACCAACGATGGGGCACTATTCCTCCCCCCACTGACACCAACGATGGGGCACTATTCCTCCCCCCATTGACACCAACGATGGGGCACTATTCCTCCCCCCACTGACACCAACAATGGGGCACTATTCCTTCCCCCACTGACACCAACGATGGGGTACTATTCCTCCCACTGACACCAATGTTGGGACACTATCCCCCCCCCACTGACACCAATGATGGGGCACTATTCCCCCCACTGACACCAATGATGGGGCACTATTCCTCCCACTGACACCAATGATGGGGCACTATTCCTCCCACTGATACCAATGATGGGGCACTATTCCTCCCCCTGACACCAATGATGGGGCACTATTCCTCCCACTGATACCAATGATGGGGCACTATTCCTCCCACTGACACCAATGACGGGGCACTATTCCTCCCACTGACACTAATGACGGGGCACTATTCCTCCCACTGACACCAATGACGGGGCACTATTCCTCCCACTGACACCAATGTTGGGACACTATCCCCCCCCACTAACACCAATGACGGGGCACTATTCCTCCCACTGACACCAATGACGGCGCACTATTCCTCCCACTGACACCAATGATGGGGCACTATTCCTCCCACTGACACCAATGATGGGGCACTATTCCTCCCACTGACACCAATGATGGGGCACTATTCCTCCCCCTGACACCAATGATGGGGCACTATTCCTCCCACTGACACCAATGATGGGGCACTATTCCTCCCACTGACACCAATGACGGGGCACTATTCCTCCCACTGACACCAATGACGGGGCACTATTCCTCCCCCTGACACCAATGATGGGGCACGATTCCTCCCATTGACACCAATGACGGGGCACGATTCCTCCCCCTGACACCAATGATGGGGTACGATTCCTCCCACTGACACCAATGATGGGGCACTATTCCTCCCACTGACACCAATGACGGGGCACGATTCCTCCCCCTGACACCAATGATGGGGCACTATTCCTCCCACTGACACCAATGATGGGGCACTATTCCTCCCACTGATACCAATGATGGGGCAATATTCCTCCCACTGACGCCAATGATGGAGCACTATTCCTCCCACTGATACCAACGATGGGGCACTATTCCTCCCACTGATGCCAATGATGGGGCACTATTCCTTCCACTGACACCAATGATGGGGCACTATGTGGGAGGAATAGTGCCCCATCATTGGTGTCAGTGGGATGAATAGTGCCCCATCATTGGTATTAGTGGGAGGAATAGTGCCCCATCATTGGTGTCAGTGGGAGGAATAGTGCCCCATCATTGGTATTAGTGGGAGGAATAGTGCCCCATCATTGGTGTCAGTGGGAGGAATAGTGCCCCATCATTGGTGTCAGTGGGAGGAATAGTGCCCCATCATTGGTGTCAGTGGGAGGAATAGTGCCCCATCATTGGTGTCAGTAGGAGGAATAGTGCCCCATCATTGGTATTAGTGGGAGGAATAGTGCCCCATCATTAGTGTCAGTGGGAGGAATAGCGCCCCATCGTTGTCAGTGGGCGGAACTCTAATAGGAAGTGGTGGGGCCTAAAGAGGAAGGGGTGGAGTTTGCAGATAAAAGGGTGGGGCAAATTTAGATGCGGGGGGCTGCCCAATTTTAGTCTTGCCTAGGGCAGCACAAAAACAAAATACACCACTGGGGCTGTGGCCGCTTGAATGGCTGAGCTGTGATTACATCACTCCTGTGCATGCGCACGGCACACCGCTCTGAAGGAACGGTAGAGCACATGCGCTTGTGATGCCACCGGGTGCTGCTCCATAGAGTATCTCCAACGGTGCACATTTAGGAGATATTCGTTGAACCTTCAGGGAAGCTTTATTCTAAGGTTAGATTAAAATAACAATACACTTTAATGTAGATGGGGGAATCTTCCTGCTGAACTTCTAAATTCTGAAATCAGAGAGACTTCCATGCCGTAAGAATACACAGATCAGCACTCCTATAGCTAATGACGCTGCTTGATTGGAGGAAATCTGACAGAGTGGTTGTCTACAGAAGTTGATCTGTTAGACTGACTTCTGTAGGACCTCCCTGCCCATACATGGATTGAAATTCGGCCAGTCTGTGCTGAAGCGATCCATGTATGGCTGGCTTAAGCCCGGTAAAAGGGTCACAGATGCATCATGGGAAATAAGACAGCATGAATCCTTTTGCATTGAAAAATTGCTGAACTACATAAACAAGTGTGAGATATTCTCCAGTTACGGAACTTTTTAGTACAAGGTCTCCAAACATAATATTGTATGCTATTTCTAGAAGGGACACTGAATCGTCGTACTATTCCTCCTCATTTTACAGTGAAGGAAATGCGTATTTGCTCCCCGGCTGATTTTGAATGTTTGCCCACTCACAAAGAAACGATCGGTCTAAAAATCGAATGGTAAGTGAATTGTAACACTGAGAGACAGAATAGCAACAAAAAATTCAAAAGAAATGCATGTCTAACAAATGATGACTGATCTGCATGTTCATGAGGGAAATAAGTATTTGATCCCCTACCATTCAGCAGGATTTCTGGCTACCAGGTGTCTTTCATACAGGTAACAAGCTCAGATTAGAAGCAGTCTCTTAAAGGGAGTACTGCTAATCTCATTTTGTTACCTGTATAAAAGACTTGGCAAAAACACAGAAAAACGCAATACCTTTCCCATTGAAGTCTATAGAAACAAAAACGCAACATTTTGTATTGAAAAAAGTCCCTGACCCTTTCCAAAAAACGCACTGGGTGAAAACATTTTGCATTTTAAATCTGCCTAGCAAGAAGAAAAAAAAACAAAAATGCAAAACGCAATGCAGAAATGCCACAAACACAACCTGCATAGGTGTGAACCTAGACTTAACGTCTGTTTCTGTTTTCTGGAGATTTTTCCTCACTTCCTGTTAGGACATGAAATTTGTAAACGAGGACACATTTTCAGTAGAGGGGTTAAAACATCACAGCATGTTGTGTAACGCCCTCTAGTGTGCTACTAGAATAGTGTAGTGTATTGCAGGTAAAATCATTGTGTATGGCTCGTGGTAGCTGTGTGAGTCTGTGATTGAGGTTGGGTTACTGCAGGTCAGCTGAATGACTTAAGAGGTTGTGGCTCTATTGCCTCCTCCTGACTCTGGAGGACCATGGAACCTTTCAGAAGTCGGTAAGCAAGAAGGGGTGGAGACCTAATCTGCATGTTTATGGAAGTCTGGCCAATCCCAGGTTTGGAGGCCCTGGTAGAGTGGTGGACTGGCCCATAAATATGGGAGAGTCAGGCTGACAGAGGAGTCTGGTGGAAGATGGAGTGCTGAGGAGATGGTTGGAGCCTGGGAGGGGTCCACTAGGTCTTGGGGAGGGGCGGACTCCAGGCTGGGCTCAGGTGGATACATTCAGCAGTGCAGTGTGAATGGGTTTGAGATCTGGAACAGCAGGGAGCAAAGAGGACAGAGTGAGTACAGCAGCACTCTCTGGGATCTACAAGAGGAAAGACTGCCAAGCTTTGTAAGGACAGCACTGGGCTCAGTCCTTTATCCTTGTCCCGGGAGATCTTCCGAGCAGCCAGGAGGACTGGCAGTGTCTGCAGGCTGTGGAGCTGGGAGCAGTTCTACAGGGGAGAGAGAGAAGAAGCCTCAGTTACAAGAAGCTAAGCTGATTTTTAAAGGGTGCTAGCTCCTCACCCATAAAGGGCTGTTGCTACTGGTCCGCAAAGAGGGGCTTCGATGTGATGGTGGACCTCTGATGTGATGGGGGGGGTCTCTGATGTGATGTTGGGTCTCTGATGTTAAAGTCTGATGTGAAGCGTAGATCTTGATGTAAAAAGGTGGGCCCTGATGTGATAGAGGGTTCTGATGTGATGGGTGACCTCTGCTGACACGATAGTGGCGCTTTGATAAAATGGTGGGCCTCTGATGCGAAGATGGGGAGTCTGATGTGATGGAGTGTTTCTGATCTGATGTGATAGGGGACCTCTACTGACATGATGAAGGGGTCTCTGATGTATTGGAGAACCGCTGTTGACACAATGAGGGGTCTCCGATGTGATAGGTGACCTCTACTGACATGATGATGGGTCTCTGATGTGATGGGGGACCTCTGCTGAAATGATGAGGGGCCTCTGATGTGATGGGGGACCTCTACTGACACTATGAGGTGTTCTCTAATGTGATAGGAGACCTCTACTGACATGATGAGGAGCCTCTGATGTAATAGGGGACCTCTACTGACATGATGAGGAGCCTCTGATGTAATCAGGGGCCTCTACTGATACAATGATGGGTCTCCAGTGAGATAGGTGACCTCTACTGACATGATGAGGGGTCTCTGATGTGATAGGTGACCTCTACTGACATGATGAGGGGTCTCTGATGTGATAGGTGACCTCTACTGACATGATGAGGGGTCTCTGATGTGATAGGTGACCTCTACTGACATGATGAGGGGCCTCTGATGTGATAGGTGACCTCTATTGACATGATGAGGGGCCTCTGATGTGATAGGTGACCTCTACTGACATGATGAGGGGCCTCTGATGTGATAGGTGACCTCTACTGACATGATGAGGGGCCTCTGATGTGATAGGTGACCTCTACTGACATGATGAGGGGCCTCTGATGTGATAGGAGACCTCTACTGACATGATGAGGGGCCTCTGATGCGATAGGTGACCTCTACTGACATGATGAGGGGTCTATGATGCGATAGGTGACCTCTACTGACATGATGAGGGGCCTCTGATGCGATAGGTGACCTCTACTGACATGATGAGGGGCCTCTGATGCGATAGGTGACCTCTACTGACATGATGAGGGGCCTCTGATGCGATAGGTGACCTCTACTGACATGATGAGGGGTCTCTGATGCGATAGGAGACCTCTACTGACATGATGAGGGGTCTCTGATGCGATAAGAGGCATCTACTGACATGATGAGGGGTCTCTGATGTAATGGGGGACCTCTGTTGACATGATGAGGGGACTGTGAAGTTATGGGGACCTGTGATGTAATAGTGGGCTTCTGATGTGATGGAGGACCTCTGATGTGAAGGGCCAGGTGTTGATGTGATGGGGGACCTCTGATGTGAAGTTGTGTCGGTTGTGTCGTCCTCCCAGGTTGAGGTTTCTCATTGTTGCATAAAATGTATGTTTTGATATTATAGACTGGGGTGCCTTGAGATTTTGCATATAGGAAGACATGACTGACCCAGGGGCGGACTGACAACTCATGGGGCCCCCGGGCAATAGGGGATCATGGGGCCCCTGTGTTCTTGCCCAAACTCAAAAAAGCCTATGAAAAAGGTACCAGGGGCATCTCATGGGGCCCCCTACTGACCCCGGGCCCTCGGGCAGTGCCCAAGTTTCCAAATGGTCAGTCCGCCCCTGGTCACTGATCAAAGGTTGAGAGATGCTGGTCTAACTATTCTCTTCTCCTCTATCCTAAACTAAAAAGAAGAACTCATTCTTGTTCATATTCTGCTTTTTTCTTTCTGAATAAAAGCCAATTGTTAAAAAAAAGAAGAGTCTGGGCTTTAAATATACTTCCATTGAATATTATTATTTTGAAGCGTGTGGTAACATTTTTATCCCATATTTTGTGTAGTCACAACTATCAGGCGTGATGAGGTTAAACCGTAATATTCCACCCTCTGCACCATGCGACTCTTGTTGCCATAGCAACACAAACAATGGAGACTAACAGCAGGCCCGGCCATTCTTTTGTAGGGAATTCTTCAGCAAGTTCCACGTCAAACAACTTCGTTATCCTTTTACTGCAAAAAAAAAAACAAAACATTTCCCGTCAGCCCTAAATACCAGATTTTGAAATATTTTTAAAAAAAGCAACAAGACTTTTTTCCTTACAATTGTGACTGTTCACTGTGGGAAGTGCGCAGGAAATCGGCGACATTCTAGAACCTGAGACACGACGCGAGCCATCGGAAGAGGATTAGAACAGATCGCCGTTCAGGTAAGTAGTAGAAATGAGGATTACTGCGGGAATTCTTGGATGCAATAATATGCAGCAGAAGGACTGGAAGGGCTGGACCCAGGGGCGGACTGACAACTCATGGGGCCCCCACGTAATAGGGGATCATGGGGCCCCTGTGTCCTTGCCCGATTACCAGGGGCATCTCATGCTACTGACCCCGGGCCCTCGGGCGGTGCCCGAGTTTCCAAATGGTCAGTCCGCCCCTGCGCTGGACTAGAAATATGTAGTTTGGTTGTTTTGCTAAGGAAAGGCGCAGATGATTTGATTTTTATTTCCATAGGTCGCAGGTAAGAAAATTACTTGATTCCCCCATCAGCACATTAATATTGATGGCAGAATCCCTCCCTAAATCTAGGTTCACAGCAGGGGTGGACTAACAACTCATGGGGCCCCCGGGCAATAGGGGATCATGGGGCCCCCGTGTCCTTGCCCAAACTCAAAAAAGCCTATGAAAAAGATACCAGGGGCATCTCATGGGGCCCCCTACTGACCCCGGGCCCTCGGGCAGTGCCCGAGTTTCCAAATGGTCAGTCCGCCCCTGGTCACACCTATGCAGTTTGCGTTTGATCCATTTCTGCAGTGCGTTTTTGCACATGCCTTTTTGACGCCTTTTGCCTTTTTGTTTTATGTTTTTTCTTGTTGCTAGGCAGATTTAAAATGCAAAATGCGGCAAAAACACACAACATGCTTTTCTGCAGCGTTTCCATTGAAGTCTATAGAACCAAAAACGCTTTTTGCATTGAAAAAAGCCTCAAAATGCAAAACGCTGCAGAAAACGCTTAAGTGTGAAATTAGGGTAAGGCTAGGTTCACACCTATGCAGATTGCGTTTGATCCGTTTCTGCAGTGCGTTTCACGTTTTTGCACATGTGTTTGTGACGCCTTTTGCCCTTTTTTTTTTTTGTAATGTTTTTTTTCTTGTTGCTAGGCAGATTTAAAACACAAAATGCATAAAAAAACGCAACAAAAAACGCACGAAATGCTTTTCTGCATCATATCCATTGAAGTCTATAGAACCAAAAACTTAACTTTTTGCATTGAAAAAAGTCCCAAAATGCAAAACCCTGCAGAAAATGGTTAGGTGTGAACTAGAGTAAGGCAAGGTTCACACCTATGCAGGTTGCTTTTGAGGCGTTTCTGCATTGCATTTTTGCATTTGCGTTTTTGATGCGTTTTGCATTTTTTTTTCCATTGTTCTTCTTGCTAGACAGATTTTAAATGCAAAAACGCATAAAAACCACTGCGAAAAAACGCATCAAAAATGCAATACATGCTTTTCTGCAGAGTTCCCATTGAAGTCTATTGAACCAAAAATGCAACTTTTTGCGTTTAAAAAAAGTTCCTGACCTTTCCATAAGGGCTAGGTGCACACCTATGCAGATTGCATTAGATCTGTTTCTGCAGTGCGTTTTGCGCTTTTGCACATGCATTTTTGACGCCTTTTGCCTTTTTTTTTTTATTTTAAGTTTTTTTTCTTGTTGCTAGGCAGATTTAAAATGCAGCAAAAACGCACAACATGCTTTTCTGCAGCATTTAACTTGAAGTCTATAGAACCCAAAACGCAACTTTTTGCGTTGAAAAAAGTCCCAGAATGCAAAACGCTGCAGAAAACGCTTAGGTGTGAAGCTAGGGTAAGGCTAGGTTCACACCTATGCAGATTGCGTTTGATCCATTTCTGCAGTGCGTTTCGTGTTTTTGCACATGTGTTTGTGACGCCTTTTGCCTTTTTTGTGGTTTTTTTTTTCATTTTATGTTTTTTTCTTGTTGCTAGGCAGATTTAAAACGCAAAATGCACGACATGCTTTTCTGCAGCATTTCCATGGATGTTTGAGCGGTTTCTGCATTGCGTTTTTGATGCACTTTAGCCATGTTTTTGATGCGTTTTGTGTGGGTTTTTCCAACATGCCCGATCACCAAAAAGGGGAGGAACCACGAAAATTGGTTGGAGCCATTGACCTACTAACAGAGCAAAAATCGGCCGATTATTGGCCAATCGGCCAAATTTACCGATCTTTTTCCGATACTTAAAAATGCACATGAGCAGTGACATGAAGAAAAGGAAAAAAATAGAATATGAAGAAGAAGAAAAAAAAGAATTTCAGTCCGATATTATATTTGACATTTAAAAGTATAGCAACATTGTATCTATTTGTATCCGAATAGAAACATCTGTATCTGAAATGGATACAAATAGATACATTGTTGCAACTTCTTCATCTTCAGCATATTTTATTTCTTTTTATTCGTGTTCTATTTCTTCAAATCTTCATGAACGTTATGATTTCTGCAGACCATAGACGGTTTGTTTATCGGCCAAATTTTCATCCAAAAGAATAATCAGCCAATATTCGCACCGTTAGTGGGGCAATGTCATCGGACAATTTTCGCGGTTCCTCCTCGTTTCATACTGGAAAATTTACGAAAAAACGGCCGATTTTCGTAAGCATTGGTGGCAACAGAACGACCGATTTTTTTTTTGTTTTGTTTTTAGGCCGAAAATTCGGACGATAAATGAACCGCCTATGGCCTGCATAAGTAGGCTGATTTTTTAATCGTTGGTGGTAATGTCGGCCGAACGAACGACCGATTTTCATTTATCGTTCCAAAAATCGCTGATGTTCGACCCGTCTATGGCCTGCATAACAGAGCGAAAATCATCCGATTATTCTTAGGTCCGACTTTCGGATGAAAAATTTGTCGAATTTCGACCCATGTATGGATGGCTTTAATACCGCATAATCGTTTTTTCTTTTCTTGTGAATTGGACATTCGCAATGATTTATACAAATGAGTCACGTGACCGCGTTACCTTTAGTGAATTGACCCCCAAAGTTCCCATCAGTCGCACAGAACGTGGAATAGGAAGGAGGATGCGGACATATATTTCAATCGTTATTGCAGGCTGGAGAGGAATTCGGTTTATTTTCTTGTCTCTGGGCGATTATAAAGATGCAGCCGCACTAATTTGTTGCATGAAATCGGTTCCTGATTGTTCCGGGCTGTGCAGAGGAGGAAATCTGCCTCTCGTTTAGGACTTGTAATCCAGAACGTTCCCATCTGTGAGGGGCAGCCGGGCATGATAAGCGACTGATCCCATTTACAATGCGTCTGACGTCCCGTGTTCCCTCAGAGGGACGCCCCCCACCTGGTACTGGAACAGACAGCTCCCATTGGGCCCCTGAGCAGAATGAACTCTGTAGGGCCACACTGACACATTACTCCAAAAAAAAAGAAAGCTCGACCCCCCCCCCCCTCATTCCTCAGTAATCACACCAATTGTAGGTGCAATGGGGCAAATCCGCTACTTGAAGCTCCGTTCCCTGCCAAAAGATTTCTATTTCTGTCCATCCACTCCTACAATATAAACAGCCCTGCCACACCTTACATCCCCACCTGGCACAACCGGAAACCTTACTGTGGCAAGTAAGGGCTCTCTCACGCGGAGCCGACCCGTTCAGTGGATCCGATTGCTCTCTGCTGAGCAAGCGGATGAAGCTCTGTGTGCGTTCCACTGCTGCCGATCAGACACAGAGCCGCTCGCTCTCCTCAATGGGCGTCGGATGAGAAAGGACTGACTGTCCGTTTACATCCGATCCGACGGACGGAAGGGGAATTGGATCAGCAGCCATCCCTTTTTGGCAGATCGGATGTTGGAGGGTGTAAACCGATACATGTCCGGTCCATAGAGGAGAGTGGAGGTTCTGATCGGGTCCACCTGAAAAACGGGCCCCTTTCACACGGGTGGTCTGGTTTTTTTCATCAGTTCAGCTTTTGCCAGGAAAAAATCTGGTTTTCATCCGTTTACATTCGTTTTATTTTTCTCAGCAGTTCACATCCATTTTTTTGATCAGTTTTCATCCATTTTTCATAAGTTTAAATCCATTTTCATCAGTTAAAATTCAATTTTCAGCAGTTCACATCCATTTTTCATCAGTTTAAATCCAATTTTCATCAGTTCACATCGGTTTTTTCAGCAGTTCGCATCTATTTTTTTCATCAGTTTACATCTGTTTTTCATCAGTTCACATCAGTTTACATCCGTTTTTCATCAGTCTACATCAGTTCACATCCGTTTTTCATCAGTTCACATCCGTTTTTCATCAGTTCACATCCGTTTTTCATCAGTCTACATCAGTTTACATCCGTTTTTCATCAGTTCACATTACTTTTTTATCAGTCTACATCAGTTCACATCCGTTTTCCATCAGTTCACATCCGTTTTCCATCAGTTCACATCCGTTTTTCATCAGTTCACATCCATTTTCATACATTTTTCATCCATTTTTTATCAGTTCACATTCATCTTCATACTTTTTTTATCAGTTCACATCCATTTTTTTCATCAGTTCACATCTGTTTTCATACATTTTTTTTTCATCAGTTTAAATCCATTTTTCATCAGTTCACATCTGTTTTCATACATTTTTCATAAGTTTAAATCCGTTTTTCATCAGTACACATCCGTTTTTCATCAGTTTACATTAGTTTACATCCGTTTTTCATCAGTCTACATCCGTTTTTCATCAGTTCACATCCGTTTTTCATCAGTCTACATCAGTTTACATCCGTTTTTCATCAGTTCACATCCGTTTTCATCTTTTTTTTCATCAGTTCAGCTCTGGAGTACCCAGAGGAAACCCACGCAGGCACAAGGAGAACATGCAAACTCCAGGCAGGTGGTGCCATGTCTGGGATTTGAACCAACAACCCTAGTACTGCCAAGGGGAAGTGCTAACCATTTAGCCACTGTGCCGATGTGGACATATTTTATAGGAAACCATGTTAAATGGACTGAAGTGCATTTCTGCAAAATGCATTAAAAAACGCATTGGTGTAATACTTACAGGCCTGATCTCTCTGACACTCTACTCTGTCCTGCTATCAGCATGCTCCTTGTTAGCATTCAGAATAACTGGTTGGTTCCTTTTGCTGCATCCCCCTTACAGTTGGAGTTCTGCTTTAGGCGAGGTTCACACCTTGAAGTTTGCGTTTGATCCGTTTGTGCAGTGCTTTTTGCTGTGCGTTTTGCGTTTTTGCACATGCGTGTTTGATGCATTTTTAATGCGTTTTGTGCGGGGGTTTTGCCAACTTGTTGCTGGGCAGATTAAAACACAAAATACATCAAAAACACACCACATGCATTTCTGCAGCATCTCCATTGAAGTCTATTGAACCAAAACGCCACGTTTTGCGGTTCAGAAAGTCCCCGACCCTTTCCAAAAATCGCAGCGGGTGAAAACGCAGAGATGGGAACCTGTCCCATAGGAAATCATGTTGAATGAACTGTAGTGTGTTTCTGCAAAATGCCAAACGCACCACAAAATGCTTAGGTGTGACCCTGGACTTACAGGAGGCTGATACGGGTCAAATTGAAGAACTTCGGCATTCAAAAAAAAAAACAAACATTTGATGACTTTAGATCTGCAGTGATTTGTGTGTTTTATATCTGCCTGCAATGTATGTTCCGTGTCTCATACTCTGTACATCCTTTATCAGCAGACACCTCCATAGGTGGCAGTCATGCGTTCGCGGGCCTACCTGCTACTGGAGCGAGATTATGAGGATCTGCAGAAGGCCCGGCTCTACGTGAGTATTACTACGCATGTCTATCATCGGGGATGTATATTGCATTGCAGAACACACTTAGGGCTGGTTCCAAACGTATTTTTTCATACGTGTTCTGATGCGTTTTTGGTATGTTCCGGTGCGTTTTTGATGCATTTTTGACATGTTCTGGTGCGTTTTTTTTTTTTGCATTCCAGTTCATTTTTCCCCTCTCTCTTTCTTCAATTTAAATAGGGACATGTGCGCTTCGGTGCATTTTTGATGCGCTTTACTGCATTCCAGTTGAGTTCTGTGCAGAAAAAATGCAGCCTGTTCTACATTTTTTTTTTTCTGCAACTGGAACGCGCTGGAACTGCGAGCGCTGATGTGAATGATGTATTGACAACCAGATCACCGACTTTCTGTGCGGTTTGGATGCAGAAAAAAAGCAACTGAAACGCATGGAGTGTGAACTGGCCCTACAAGATGCGATCTGGGTGCATTTTTGCATGTTCCTTTTTTCTTATGCGTTTTGGCACGTTTTAGTGTGTTTTTGATGCATTTTGGATGTGTTCCAGTGCATTTTTCCCCTCTCTTTCTTTTTTCAATTTAAATAGGGACATGTGCGTTTTTGATGCGTTTTACTGCGTTCCAGTACAGTTCTGCGCAAGAAAAATGCAGCCTGTTCTACTTTTTTTTTTCTGCAACCGGAACGCTCTGGAACTGCAAGCGCTGATGTGAACTATGACATTGACAACTATATCACCGACTTTCTGTGCGGTTTGAATGCAGGAAAAAGAGCAACTGAAACGCATGGAGTGTGAACCGCCCCTTAACGACAATTAGGGCCAGTTCACACTATAGAAACGCAGTCCAGATGCGTTCCGGGTGCATTTTTGATGCATTTGTGACACGTTCCAGTGCGTTGTTTATGCATTCCAGTTCATTTTCTCCCCTCTCTCTCTTTCTTCAATTTAAATAGGGACATGTGTGTTTTGGTGCGTTTTTATGCGTTTTACTGCGTTCTAGTACAGCTCTGTGCAGAACAAATACATCCTGTTCTACTTTTTTTTCTGCATCCAGAACACACCTTAACTGCAAGCGCTTATGTGAACTATGACATTGATAACCAGATCATTGACTTTCTGTGCGTTTTGGATGCAAAAAAAAGCAACTGAAACGCATGGAATGTGAACTGGCCTTAATCTTTAGTGTCAATGCACACATGGGCTGTAATCAGCGTTTTTTGGCTGGAAAAGTGCTCTAGTGCGGTAAAACGTGCTAAACCAGCATTTTTTTCCTTTTTTTTTGAGGAAAATCAAGTTTCTCCCATCAGACTCTTTGTCATTTGACACTTCCAGGAGTGTCGGGTGGCTGTGATCCCCAACAAATCACTGGAAAGGATACTGGCAGCCATATAGAATCAGCTAAACTGAACAGTAATGATGAATGCCGGACTATAAATCTGACACCGAATTAAATGCCACATTTCTCGGTTTTCCTCCTGCGCACCTTTAGTAAATACAGCCAATCCCAGAGCAGCAGAGGAGTGTCTGCCATTCAGAAATACATGGCTGTACTAATGGGCGGAGTCGGGAATACACGGGGGACTCCATAGAATGGATAGAGGACACCATAGAATGCACTCGCAGTGACTGATCTGAGAGGAGGAATCCATAAATGATTTGTATTTCAGGGTATTTCTGTAAGACCAGCAAGTGACAACCTCCTGACATGGAGAGCCAACATCCGAGGACTGAAGGACTCCATCTGGGAAGGTTTGTATTTGTCTGCATCTATCTCTATCCATCCATCCATCCATCTGTCCTTCCATCCATCCATCCAAGCATCCTTCCATCCATCAGTCCATCCATCCATCCTTCCATCCATCCTTCCATCCATCTGTCTAGCAATCCATCCATCCATCTTTACATCCATCCTTCCATCCATCCATTTAATCCATCCATCCTTCCATCCATCCATCTGTCCATCCATCCATCCATCCATCCTTCCATCCACCCATTTAATCCATCCATCCATCCTTCCATCCATCCATCCATCTGTCTAGCCATCCATCCATCCGTCCATCCATCCATCTTTCCACCCATCCATCCTTCCATTCATCCATCCTTTCATCCATCCTTCCGTCCATCCATCCATCCATCCATCCTTCCATTCTTCCATCCATCCTTCGATCCATCCATCCACCTGTCTAGCCATCTATCCATCCATCTTTCTAGCCATCCATCAATCCATCCATCCACCTGTCTATCCATCAATCCATCCGTCTAGCCATCCAACCATCCTTCCATCCATCCATCCATCCATCCATCCATCCTTCCATCTATCCTTCCCTCTGTCCTTCCGTCCGTCCGTCCATCCATCCATCCTTCCATCCTTCCATCCATCTGTCTAGCCATCCATCCATCCATCTTTACATCCATCCTTCCATCCATCCATATTATCCATCCATCCTTCCATCCATCCATCTGTCCATCCATCCATCCATCCATCCATCCATCCATCCTTCCATCCACCCATTTAATCCATCCATCCATCAATCCATCCTTCCATCCATCCATCTGTCTAGCCATCCATCCATCCGTCCATCCATCCATCCGTCCATCCATCCATCTTTCCACCCATCCATCCTTCCATTCATCCATCCTTTCATCCATCCTTCCGTCCATCCATCCATCCATCCTTCCATTCTTCCATCCATCCTTCGATCCATTCATCCACCTGTCTAGCCATCCATCCATCCATCTTTCTAGCCATCCATCAATCCATCCATCCACCTGTCTATCCATCAATCCATCCGTCTAGCCATCCAACCATCCTTCCATCCATCCATCTTTCCATCCATCCGTCCATCCTTCCATCCATCCTTCCATCCATCCTTCCATCCACCCTTCCATCCATCTTTCCATCCATCCATCCTTTCATCCATCCATCTTTCCATCCATCTGTCTAGTCATTCATCCATCCATCTATCTGTCTAGCCATCCATCCATCCATCTATCCATCCATCTATCTGTCTAGCCATCCATCCATCCTTTCATCCATCGATCAATCCATCCATCCATCCTATCAATCCATCCATCCATCCACCTGTCTATCCATCAATCCATCCATCCGTCTAGCCATCCAACCATCCTTCCATCCATCCATCCATCCATCCATCCATCCATTCATCCATCCATCCTTCCATCCACCCTTCCTTCCATCCATCCACCCTTCCATCCATCCATCCTTTCATCCATCCATCTTTCCATCCATCCATCAATCCATTCATCCATTTTTCCATCCATCCATCTGTCTAGTCATTCATCCATCCATCTATCTGTCTAGCCATCCATCCATTCATCTATCCATCCATCTATCTGTCTAGCCATCCATCCATCCATCCTTTCATCCATCCATCAGTCCATCCATCCATCCACCTGTCTATCCATCAATCCATCCATCCGTCTAGACATCCAACCATCCTTCCATCCATCCATCCATCTTTCCATCCATCCATTCATCCATCCATCCTTCCATCCAACCTTCCATCCATCCATCCATCCATCCATCCATCCATCCTTCCATCCATCCTTCCATTCATCCATCCATCCATCCATCCATCTTTCCATCCATCCATCTTTCCATCCATCCATCCATTTTTCCATCCATCTATCTGTCTAGCCATCAATCCATCCTTTCATCCATCCATCCATCCATCTATCCATCCATCCATCCATCCATCTTTCCATCAATCCATCCGTCTATCCATCCATCCATCCGTCTAGCCATCCATCCGTCTAGCCATCCATCCGTCTAGCCATCCATCCGTCTAGCCATCCATCCATCCTTTCATCCATCCATCTATCCATCCATCCTTTCATCCATCCATCCATACATCTATCCATCCATCTTTCTAGCCATCCATCAATCCATCAATCCATCCGTCTAGCCATCCAACCATCCTTCCATCCATCCATCCATCCATCCTTCCATCTATCCTTCCCTCTGTCCTTCCATCCGTCCGTCCATCCATCCATCCTTCCATCCATCCTTCCATCCATCTGTCTAGCCATCCATCCATCCATCTTTACATCCATCCTTCCATCCATCCATATTATCCATCCATCCTTCCATCCATCCATCTGTCCATCCATCCATCCATCCATCCATCCTTCCATCCACCCATTTAATCCATCCATCCATCAATCCATCCTTCCATCCATCCATCTGTCTAGCCATCCATCCATCCGTCCATCCATCCATCTTTCCACCCATCCATCCTTCCATTCATCCATCCTTTCATCCATCCTTCCGTCCATCCATCCATCCATCCTTCCATTCTTCCATCCATCCTTCGATCCATTCATCCACCTGTCTAGCCATCCATCCATCCATCTTTCTAGCCATCCATCAATCCATCCATCCACCTGTCTATCCATCAATCCATCCGTCTAGTCATCCAACCATCCTTCCATCCATCCATCTTTCCATCCATCCGTCCATCCTTCCATCCATCCATCCATCCTTCCATCCATCCTTCCATCCATCCATCCTTCCATCCATCCATCCATCCATCCATCCTTCCATCCATCCTTCCATCCATCCTTCCATCCACCCTTCCATCCATCTTTCCATCCATCCATCTTTCCATCCATCTGTCTAGTCATTCATCCATCCATCTATCTGTCTAGCCATCCATCCATCCATCTATCCATCCATCTATCTGTCTAGCCATCCATCCATCCTTTCATCCATCGATCAATCCATCCATCCTATCAATCCATCCATCCATCCACCTGTCTATCCATCAATCCATCCATCCGTCTAGCCATCCAACCATCCTTCCATCCATTCATCCATCCATCCATCCTTCCATCCATTCATCCATCTATCCATCCTTCCATCCACCCTTCCTTCCATCCATCCACCCTTCCATCCATCCATCCTTTCATCCATCCATCTTTCCATCCATCCATCAATCCATTCATCCATTTTTCCATCCATCCATCTGTCTAGTCATTCATCCATCCATCTATCTGTCTAGCCATCCATCCATTCATCTATCCATCCATCTATCTGTCTAGCCATCCATCCATCCATCCTTTCATCCATCCATCAGTCCATCCATCCATCCACCTGTCTATCCATCAATCCATCCATCCGTCTAGCCATCCAACCATCCTTCCATCCATCCATCCATCTTTCCATCCATCCATTCATCCATCCATCCTTCCATCCAACCTTCCATCCATCCATCCATCCTTCCATCCATCCATCCATCCATCCATCCTTCCATCCATCCTTCCATTCATCCATCCATCCATCCATCCATCTTTCCATCCATCCATCCTTTCATCCATCCATCTTTCCATCCATCCATCCATTTTTCCATCCATCTATCTGTCTAGCCATCAATCCATCCTTTCATCCATCCATCCATCCATCTATCCATCCATCCATCCATCCATCTTTCCATCAATCCATCCGTCTATCCATCCATCCATCCATCCGTCTAGCCATCCATCCGTCTAGCCATCCATCCGTCTAGCCATCCATCCATCCTTTCATCCATCCATCTATCCATCCATCCTTTCATCCATCCATCCATACATCTATCCATCCATCCATCTATCTATACTTCCATCCATCCATCAATCAGTCCATCCATCCTTCCATCCATCGATCAATTCTTCCATCTATCCATTCATCCACCCTTCCATCCATCCATCCATCCATCCATCTATCCATCCATGTATCTGTCTAGCCATCCATCCATCCATCTTTCCATCCATCCATCCATCCGTCTATCCATCCTTCCATCCATCCATACATCCTTCCATCTATCCATCCATCCATCCTTCCATCTATCCATCTATCTATACTTCCATCCATCCATCCATCCATCTGTCCATCCATCCTTCCATCCATCCTTCCATCCATCGATCAATTCTTCCATCCATCCATCCACCCTTCCATCCATCAATCCATCCATCAATCCTCAAAACCCATCTCTTCAGGGAAGCCTACCCCACCCTCACCTAACGGCCATTCTCCCTCATTCCTCCCACCACTTCATCCCCCTCAGCCACTTCACTCCCCTCGGCCACTTCCTGTTGTTCCACTACCCCCTCCCTCTTAGATTGTAAGCTTGAAAGAGTAGGGCCCTCTTACCCCTCGTACGTTGTTTGTTGTTGTTGTATTGTGCCATGTATTGTCGTCCCCCCCATTGTACAGCGCTGAGCAAACCCTTTGGCGCTATATAAACTCGATGTAATAATAATAATAATAATTCATCCATTTTTCCATCCATCTATCTATCTGTCTAGCCATCCATCCATCCATCTTTCCATCCATCCATCTATCCTTTCAACCATCCTTCCATCCATCTAGCCATCCATCCATCCTTCCATCCATCCTTCCATCCATCCATCTATCCATCCATCCATCCATCCATCCATCCATCCTTGCATCCATCCATCTATCTATACTTCCATCCATCCATCCATCAATCCATCCATCCATCTTTCCATGCATCCATCCATCCGTCTGTCCATCCATCCATCCATCCATCCATCTATCTGTCTAGCCATCCATCCTTCCATCCATCCTTCCTTCCATCCATCCATCCTTCCATCCATCTTTCCATCCATCCTTCCTTCCTTCCATCCTTTCATCCATCCATCTTTCCATCAATCCATCCATCCATCCATCCATCCACCCTTCCATCCATCCATCCATCCATCCATCCTTCCATCCATCCATCCATCCATCCTTCCATCCATCCATCCATCAATCCATCCATCCTTCCATCCTTCCATCCATCCATCCATCCTTCCATCCATCCATCAATCCTTCCATCCATCAATCCTTCCATCCATCAATCCTTCCATCCATCCATCTATTTATGCTTTCAGCCAGTTATCTCTCTGTCGATCCATCAAACTATCCATCCAGCCATCCATTAATCCTTCCATCCATATATCTATCCAGTCATTTCTCCATCCGTCCCTGCATTTATCCATCAACCCATCTCTCCATCTACCTTCTATACATCCTTCCTTCCATCCAACCATTTCTCCTTCAAGCCATCTATCCATCCAGCCATCTGTCTGTCCATCCATCCATTCACCCATCCATCTAGCCTTTATTTTTTTCTACCACTGCAATTTAAAAAAAAAATATGCTATTGTATCTCTCCTATCTATCTATCTATCTATCTATCTATCCCCATTTTTCCTTCTCTTCACAAAGAATCGGCTGCACCTAAATCATAAGTATGTACAAAGCCTTTTTGGCCATACTACTCCTTTGGATCGCAGGAGTTCAGTTTGTTCTGCACTCCTGTGACCCATTTTCAGCCATCGGTGTGCTAAAGTCACTCAGCTGGTCCAGGCTCCAGAAAGATCCCAACCATATGGGATCGGGATCCATCCAGATGACTGGATTGGCAGCTGGCTTAGCCTCTCAAGGATCCGCCGAGATCCTGAGCCAACCCCATCCCTTCCCCTCCACAGCCCAGCGCTCCAGTGAGTGCTGGAGGGGAGAGCAGAGAACCGGTGACTGACAGTCACAGCTCTCTGCTCAGAGCGGAGGGGGGGAGAACTGAGCGGTCAGCTGTCTTTGATTGCTCAGTTCTCACTGCAGAGATTGGATCGATGCCGCATCCACCTAGCTGAGTATAATTTTTTGGGGTTTATTCTATATACCGCGTGCAAACATGCGTGTTCTAGTGCATTGCTACATTATGACTCTGTGATAGGATTAGGGCCCCCTTTAATTTCTGGTGGTGGAGAATTCCTCTTTTGTTCTCATGCACACGGGATGTTTTTACAGCGGCTGTTTTAGGCTTTTGACATTTTTTTCTACAGCCAGTAAACCCCCCAACATGTTATCCTGTGTGTCCATCCCCGTCATGTTATCCTGTGTGTCCATCCCCGGCATGTTATCCTGTGTGTCCATCCCCGGCGTGTTATCCTGTGTGTCCATCCCCGGCATGTTATCCTGTGTGTCCATCCCCGGCATGTTATCCTGTGTGTCCATCCCCGGCGTGTTATCCTACGTGTCCATCCCCGGCGTGTTATCCTACGTGTCCATCCCCGGTGTGTTATCCTATGTGTCCATCCCCGGCGTGTTATCCTATGTGTCCATCCCCATCATGTTATCCTACGTGTCCATCCCCGGCATGTTATCCTGTGTGTGTCCATCCCCGGCATGTTATCCTATGTGTCCATCCCCGGCATGTTATCCTATGCACACATAGACTGGAATCAAAGTTTTTGGGCTGGAAAAAAAAAACAGAACTAGTGGGTTTCCAGATGAGTTTTTTAGCTGTGAAAATGTTCTAATGCTGAAAAACACAGCAAACCGGAGTTTTTGGACTTTTTTAGACCAAACAAAAGCTAAAAACGCAAATCTGGAAAAATGTGGAAAATTGCTGCTAAACGTGGCTAAGCGCTAATGCAAAAACACTAAAAAAAGCTGAAAAACTCACGTTTTTAACATGACTTTACATGGCTAACGTCACCAGCGTTATCAAAATCCCCCCCCCCCCCCCCACCGTGTGCATGGAGCCCCATGATGTGATGAGTATTCAGTGCCGGCTTCAGAGGAAAGTCAGCAAAAATTCTGTCAGTGGATTTTTATGTGGAGGAAAAACAGCTTTGCATCATGACCATCACATAAAAAACAATGTGATGTTCTCTTCCTCTTCACACAGAGCTAAAAAAAATCCAGCTCTGGACTCCTGTGAACGATCGTTGTTCAGAGGACGATCCACTGAGCTGATAATCCACAACTTTACTACATCACCAACCTGGTCTCAAAATATCAACCAAACCGCTCCCTTCTGCTCTCTAGTTCCCATGTCAGCTCCTCCCATGCTCACCTCCAGGACTTCTCCCGAGCTTCTCCCATCCCATGGAACTCTCTACCCCAATCTGTCCGGCTGTCTCCTAATCTATCCACCTTTAAACGATCCCTGAAAACCTTTCTTTTTAAAGAAGTCTATCCTGCTTCTACCTAGTAAACTGCCATTTATTTCCTCCATGAGCCCATCCCCCCCACAGCTATTACCTTTTGTATCACTCAGCCCTTCCTCCTAGATTGTAAGCTCTGACGAGCCGGGCCCTCTGTTTCCTCTTGTACCAAATTGTATTGTAACTGTAATGTCTCCCTTCATTTTGTACAGCGCTGAACAAACTGTCGGCGCGATATAAATCCTGTATAATAATAATAATCCGACCAGCAAACAGACCAGAGCAGCGAAGCGCCGGATGAAAACTGCCGGATGGGCCGCCACTGTGATGCCTTACCAAGAATCTAACTGCAAATCTCCTATTTTCTGTCCGTTCCCAGGGGCTGTGCTCCAGGTCTCCTTGTCATACACAGAAGAATACAACGACGTCCCCCCGGCTGTAACATTCAACACTATTCCATTTCACCCCAATGGTAAGAACGTCATAAATGGTAGATCCATAGAAGGGTTGAGATGCTTGGTTCTCCTGGAGGAAATGCTGCTCTAAGCTCCCTTCAGTTCTGTGAAGGCCTTATGCCGGCCATACATGGGTCGAAATTCAACCGATTTTTCATCCGAATGTCGGACCTAAGAATAATTGGCCGATTTCACTCTGTTATGCAGGCCATAGATGGGGAGAAAACCGGTCGATTTTTCTTTAAAAAAAACGAAAAATCAATTGGCCGATTTTCATCCCGTCTACAGCCAGCAAAAAGTGTCCCTGCAGAGAGCTCCACTATTATATTTGACATGAAAAAGTCTTGCGGTTGCAACAATGTGTCTATTTGTATCCATTTCGGATACAGATGTTTTTATTTGGATACAAATAGATACATTGTTGCAGCCGCTATAAATGTCAAAGAACTGTCAAAGAAATAGCGGCGCTTTCTGCAGGGACACTTTTTGCCGGACTGGAATTCTTCCTCTTCTTCATCCTCTTCTTCTTCTTCATCCTCTTATTCTTCCTCTTCTTATTCTTCTTCCTCTTCTTCTTCTTCCTTCTTCCTCTTCTTCTTCTTCCTTCTTCCTTCTTTCTTCTTCTTCATGCTTCCTTCTTTCTTCTTCTTCTTCTTCTTCTTCTTTCTTCTTCCTTCTTCCTTCTTTCTTCTTCTTCTTTCTTCTTCCTTCTTCCTTCTTTCTTCTTCTTCTTTCTTCTTCTTCTTCATTCTTCTTCTTCTTCCTTCTTCTTCTTCTTCCTTCTTCCTCTTCTTTTTGTCTTCCTCTTGCAGGTCACTGCTCATGTGGAATTCTCAGCGTTTTCTGTGCAAATTCCGCACCGCATCAGAATCGCACCCCGTTCATGCGAACCGCTGCGGGTGTGTATGTTAACAACACCCCGAATGCGATCCGCAAAACGTGGTGCGATGTGCAGAATCGGATCGCATAGGTGTGAATACCCATGCAATCCGATTCTAGTGCGGACCAAAAGAAGGGTCCTGCACATTTTTGGTGTGGGTGTGGTACGATTAGAGCCATACAAAATGTACGACTCCGATTGCACCGCACACAAATCGCATGTGATTCGCACAGGAACGCGGTGCGGTTCCTGTGCGAATCACATGCGATGTACCGCACCGCATATATGTGAACCCAGGCTTAGTGTTGTTATCCGGTTCAGCAGCTGTGCGCAAAATCACGTATATATATACGTGACTTTGCACTACCGGGTAGATGGCACTAGCACTCTACCCGCGCCACCTTTCGCAATCGTGGCTGTCAATCACCAGGTCCCAGCTGGTGATTACTCGCCGGCGCCCAGTGATTGCCGAGGATCTCCAACGGGGGGGGAGAACTGTTCGTAAACAAAACAGTTCTCTCGCCTGACAGCTCCGGCATACTGCTTTGCATGGCTCTGCACAGCACAGCCATACAAAGCAGTGTGCTTACAGTGAAGCACAAACACAGCACATATTGTAAAACGGCACACAGTTAACCCTTTGATCGCCCCACATGTTAACCTCTTCTTGCCCAATGCCATTAGTACAGTGTCAGTGCTTTTTATTAGCACTGATCACTGTATTGGTGTCACTGGGGATGTCAGTTCCCCACCAGTGTCAGAATGTCTGCCACAGTCCCACTATAAGTCACTGATTGCCGCCGTTACTAGTATGAAAAAAAAAGCCCAGTATATATACTGCCATTTGTAAACACTATAACAGGAGATGGTCAGAGACTGCGGACGTTGTATGGGAGATGGTCAGAGACTGCGGACGTGGTACGGGAGATGGTCAGAGACTGTGGACGTGGTACAGGAGATGGTCAGAGACTGTGGACGTGGTACAGGAGATGGTCAGAGACTGTGGACGTGGTACGGAAGATGGTCAGAGACTGCGGACGTTGTACGGGAGATGGTCAGAGACTGCGGACGTGGTACAGGAGATGGTCAGAGACTGTGGACGTGGTACGGAAGATGGTCAGAGACTGCAGACATGGTACAGGAGATGGTCAGGGACTGCAGACATGATACAAGAGATAGTCAAGAGACTGCAGGGATGGTAGAGGAGATGGTCAGAGATCAGACATGTTACAGGAGATGATCAGAGACTGCGGACGTGGTACGGAAGATGGTCAGAGACTGCGGACGTGGTACGGAAGATGGTCAGAGACTGCGGACATGGTACAGGAGATTTATTTATTTATTTCAGGTACTTATATAGCGCCGACAATTTTCACAGCACTTTACATATATATTGTACATTCACATCAGTCCCTAACCCTCAAGGGGCGTACAATCTAAGGTCCCTAACTCACATTCATACACATACTAGGGACAATTTAGACAGGATCCAATTCACCTACCAGCATGTCTTTGGATTGTGGAAGGAAACCGGAGTACCCGGAGGAAACCCACGCAGGCACAGGGAGAACATGCAAACTCCAGGCAGGTGGTGCCATGGCTGGGATTCAAACCAGTGACCCTATTACTGTCAGGCTGAGGTGCTAACCATTTAGCCACTGTGCTGCCCGGTGGTCAGAGACAGTCAGAGATGATCAGAGACTGCTGATGTGGTACGGGAGATGGTCAGAGACTGCTGATGTGGTACGGGAGATGGTCAGAGACTGCTGATGTGGTACGGGAGATGGTCAGAGACTGCGGACATGGTACAAGAGATGATCAGTGACTGCGGACATGGTACAGGAGATGGTCAGAGACTGCTGACGTGGTACGGGAGATGATCAGTGACTACTGACATGGTACAGAAGATGGTCAGTGACTGCTGATGTGGTACGGAAGAAGGTCAGAGACGGGAGACATGTTGTTAGAGGCTGGGGACATGTTTCAGGAGACTTATTAGATGAGACTGCTAGAGGTCACTGCAATAACAGGACAGTAGGGAAACACAGATTGGTGTCTGCAGGGGCCCAGAGGGCCACACAGAAAGTGTTGAAGGGCTGCATTTGGCCCCTGGGATACAGGTTGGGCACCAGGGCACTGCAGGAAACACTTGAATGGAGTTATTTTCTCCTTTAAGCAGCTTAAAAGCCTAATCCACTCAAAACTGTTTTTTTTTTTTTTTTGTGTAATCAGGGGGGCTGGCTCTCAGACAGTCCACTGCTGACTTGGCACAGGGCGTGCATGTCATAGGGCCACTGCAAAACCCAGAAGAGACAGCTGACCCCCCCCCCCCCGATGATGCCAGAAGATGGTAGCACTGGATTAGGTGTGCTGCAGCAGATCCCCTTTTTTTTTTTTTGCATAGCTTGGCTATACAGGTAAGGGGGGGGGGGGGTAAAAGTTTTCTTTTTATTACATAGGATGGAAAGCTAGGTAGACCTTTTAGGCCAATATTAAGCAATTAAAATAGTAAGTTTCAATATTTCAATATTTTTTAAAGTTCTGCTATGTGAATGGAAACATGTAAGAAATATAAAGTAGGCATCATCCCAACTTGGCTGCAGAAGTGGAAATACATTTCAGGCACATGTACCTGGCAGAAAGACGCATAAAGCTTGACTCTTTTTACAGAGACTGTAGTTTTGTTTTTTTTACAATGTCATGTAACCATTTAACAACCAATTAGTGCTTAGCAGGATTTCTCTGTGATGGCTGCGCATGCGCACTACGGGCTGTTAGACTTGTCCCGCTTCCAGCAGCTGTCCTTATCAGGCTCCCAGACCCTATTAGCTCACCTCTCTGGTGGGAATTCCAATCTGTCATACTTCATACTTGTTTGGACAGCGAAACCTAATTTGTCAAAGACAAATATACATTGCGATATTATTTACAACCGCCGTAAGGGACGCTGAGTAATATCTGACAGTTCCTGTTGAATGGAACATGGAGGGGAAATATCCCCAGCCAGAAGTGTGCTCTGGAGCCTCTGCGATTAAAGGGTATGTCCAACTTTTTTTATTTTAACCACTTCAATACCGGGCACTTTCACCAACGTTCTGCCCAGATTAACTTTCAGCTTTCAGCGCTGTTGCACTTTGAATAACAATTGCGCGGTCATGCGACATTATACCCATATGAAATTGGTATCCTTTATTTGAGACCATTTTTGGTGGTATTTAAAGTGTTACTAAACCCATGACCCTGCATTCACTATATCTGGTCTCTCCGGACCCTGCATTCACTATATCTGGTCTCCCCGGAACCTGCATTCACTATATCTGGTCTCCCTGGACCCTGCATTCACTATATCCGGTCTCCCCAGACCCTGCATTCACTATATCTGGTCTCCCCGGACCCTGCATTCACTATATCTGGTCTCCCCGGACCTGGCATTCACTATATCTGGCCTCCCCTGACCCTGCATTCACTATATCTGGTCTCCCCAGACCCTGCATTCACTATATCTGGTCTCCCCAGACCCTGCATTCACTATATCTGGTCTCCCCGGACCCTGCATTCACTATATCTGGTCTCCCCAGACCCTGCATACACTATATCTGGTCTCCCCGGACCCTGCATTCTCTATATCCGGTCTCCCAGGACCCTGAATTCACTATATCTGGTCTCCCAGGACCCTGCATTCACTATATCTGGTCTCCCCGGACCCTGCATTCACTATATCTGGTCTCCCCGGACCCTGCATTCACTATATCCGGTCTCCCCAGACCCTGCATTCTCTATATCTGGTCTCCCCGGACCCCGCATTCACTATATCTGGTCTCCCCGGACCCCGCATTCACTATATCTGGTCTCCCCGGACCCTGCATACACTATATCTGGTCTCCCCAGACCCTGCATACACTATATCCGCTCTCCCCGGACCCCGCATTCACTATATCTGGTCTCCCCGGACCCTGCATTCACTATATCTGGTCTCCCAGGACCCTGAATTCACTATATCTGGTCTCCCAGGACCCTGCATTCACTATATCTGGTCTCCCCGGACCCCGCATTCACTATATCTGGTCTCTCGGACCCTGCATTCACTATATCTGGTCTCCCCGGACCCTGCATTCACTATATCCGGTCTTCCCAGACCCTGCATTCTCTATATCTGGTCTCCCCGGACCCCGCATTCACTATATCTGGTCTCCCTGGACCCTGCATTCACTATATCTGGTCTCCCCGGACCCTGCATTCACTATATCTGGTCTCCCCGGACCCTACATTCACTATATCTGGTCTCCCCAGACCCTGCATTCACTATATCTGGTCTCCCCAGACCCTGCATTCTCTATATCCGGTCTCCCAGGACCCTGCATTTACTATATCCGGTCTCCCCGGACCCTGCATTCACTATATCTGCTCTCCCCGGACCCTGCATTCACTATATCTGCTCTCCCCGGACCCTGCATTCACTATATCTGGTCTCCCCAGACCCTGCATTCACTATAGCTGGTCTCCTAGGGCTCTGCATTCACTATGTCTGGTCTCCACAGACCCTGCATTCACTATATCTGGTCTCCCCGGACCCTGCATTCACTATATCTGGTCTCCCCGGACCCTGCATTCACTATATCCGCTCTCCCCGGACCCCGCATTCACTATATCCGCTTTCCCCGGACCCCGCACTCACTATATCCGGTCTCACCGGACCCCGCGTTCACTATATCCGGTCTTCCCGGACCCCCGCGTTCACTATATCCGCTCTCCCCGGACCCTGTGTTCACTATATCCGCTCTCCCCGGACCCTGCATTCACTATATCCGGTCTCCCGGGACCCTGGATTCACTATATCCGGTCTCCCCGGACCGTGCATTCACTATATCCGCTCTCCTCGGACCCTGCATTCACTATATCCGCTCTCCTCGGACCCTGCATTCACTATATCCGCTCTCCCCGGACCCTGCATTCACTATATCCGCTCTCCCAGGACCCTGCATTCACTATATCCGCTCTCCCTGGACCCCGCATTCACTATATCCGCTCTCCCTGGACCCTGAATTCACTATATCCGGTCTCCCCGGACCCTGCATGCACTATATCTGGTCCCTCAAACCCTGCATTCTCTATATCTGGTCTCTCCAGACCCTGCATTCACTATATCTGGTCTCGCAGGACCCTGCATTCACTTTATGTGCTCTCGCAGGACCCTGCATTCACTTTATCCGCTCTTCCTGGACCCAGCATTCACTATATCTGGTCTCCTTGGACCCAGCATTCACTATATCTGGTCTCCCCGGTCCCTGCAATCACTATATCTGGTCTCCCCGGACCCGGCATTCACTGTATCTCGTCTCCCCGGACCCTGCATTCACTATATCTGCTCTCCCCGGACCCTGCATTCACTATATCCGCTCTCCCCTGACTCTGCATTCACTATATCTGGCCTCCCCGGACCCTGCATTCACTATATCCGGTCTCCCCGGACCCTGCATTCACTATATCCGTTCTCCCCTGACTCTGCATTCACTATATCTGGCCTCCCCGGACCCTGCATTCACTATATCCGGTCTCCCCGGACCCTGCATTCACTATATCCGTTCTTCTCGGACCCTGCATTCACCATATCTGGTCTCCCCGGACCCTGCATTCACTATATCCAGTCTCCCACAGTACACAGAACATGGAAATGCAATTATTTTAGTAAATATAAACTTCTAAATACCTTTTCCCATCAGCAGAATATACACTATATTGCCTAAAGTATTGGGCCGCCTGCCTTTCCACACACATGACCTTTAATGGCCCCCCAGTCTTAGTCCGTAGGATTCAATATTGAGTTGGCCCCGCCCTTTGCAGCTATAACAGCTTCAACTCTTCTGGGAAGGCCGTCCACAAGGTTTAGGAGGGTGTCTATGGGAAGGTTGGACCATTCCTCCAGAAGCACATTTGTCAGGTCAGGCACTGATGTCGGGGGAGGAGGCCTGGCTCGCAGTCTCTGCTCTAATTCATCTCAAAGGTGTTCTATGGGGTTGAGGTCAGGACTCCTCCATATCTTTATGGACATTGCTTTGTGCACTGGTGCGCCGTCATGTTGGAACAGGAAGGGGTCATCCCCAAACTCTTCCCACAAAGTTGGGAGCATGAAGTTGTCCAAAATGTCTTGGTATGCTGATAAAATTTTGCAAACTCGTAACTTTTCTACTTCACTGATGTGCGTTGATGAGGCTGCACTGATAGGCAGCACCAATGGGCACTGATAGGAAGCACTGATGAGGCAGCACTGATATGCGGCAATGATGGGCACTGATAGATAGCACCAATTGAAACTGATAGGAAGCACTGACGAGGCAGCACTGATATGCAGCAATGATGGGCACTGATAGATTGCACCAATGGGCACTGATGTGCACTGATGAGGCAGCTCAGATATGCGGCAATGATTGGCACTGATAAACAGCACCAATGTGCACTGATAGGAAGCACTGATGTTCACTGATGAGGCAGCACGGATACGCGGCAATGATGGGCACTGATAGATAGCACTAATGGGCACTGATAGGAAGCACTGAAGAGGCAGCACTGATATGCAGCAATGATGGGCACTGATAGCACCAATGGGCACTGATGTGAACTGATGAGGCAGCTCAGATATGCGGCAATGATTGGCACTGATAAAGAGCACCAATGTGCACTGATAGGAAGCACTAATGTTCACTGATGAGGCAGCACTGTTATGCGGCAATGATGGGCACTGATAGATAGTACCAATGGGCACTGATAGGAAGCACTGAAGAGGCAGCACTGTTATGCAGCAATGATGGGCACTGATAGCACTGTTGGGCACTGATGGGCAGCACTGTTGGGCACTGATGGGCACTTTTGGGGCTGCACTGATGAGCACAGATTGGCAGCACTGATGGGCAGTGATTGGCAGCACTGATGGGCAGTGATGGGCCGCACTGTTGGGCACTGCTGGGATCTTTTGGGATTGTACTGATAATCAGTGCAGATGTCTGCTTTGACAGTTGCCGGTTATTGGCAGTACTTTCTTCAAGCTGTGACAACGTGAGGAAAGTGCTGCCGATAACCGGTAAGTGTATTTACATGGTGATCAGCTGTGATTGGCCTTTTACCGTGCCATAAGATCTGCTGTTTCCAAAGGACACAGCGATCACAGAGAGCGCCAGGTGCCGCTGAAGGCACAGGGGGGGGGGGGGGGGGCATATGACGCCCTCCTAGAACTGGACGATTGTGCTGTAGCCGTCATTTGGCTATAGTGCGGTCAAGAGGTGGTTAAAGCTAAACAGCAGAGCTTGGATAGGGAGAGGGAGAAGCAGCACACAGAGCCAATCAGTTTTGCTGCTGTGGCCATTTGTTGACAAGGAGCATGCTGATAGGAGGAGACAGAGAGACAAGCTCATCAATATACTGCCTCTCATTTACTGCCCAATCACAGGCTGGGGCAGGAACAAAACTTACTTTACTTAACCGTAGTAAAGAAAAAACAAGTCCTCAGGTTAGCTGTACAGCAGAGCTGTGTAAATCTCTGAACTGGATAGTCAGCAATAGAAATCTTTTGATAAGTAAAATAGCTCCAATGTATGAATTTCCTTTGTGTATTTACTGTTTGCCTTTCATTTTTGTTATATATTCAACATGCCAAACTTTTGACTTCATTATGTCTACTTCTATTGACGTTGCTTCATGTTGTTCCTATCATTTTAGAATGCTTTTTATGTTCAATTCTTTCATAAAAATAAGTTTTCAAAGAGGTTTGAAATGTCTTTAATACCAACAGTTGAACCAAGGACTGGAAAGCCTTGCGTCGATTTCCTGGACAAGCCATCGGACTGGAACCCGCGTTACACGATGAGTTATGTACTGCTGGCTATCCAGGTATGCGACATTCTTCCCACTGATCACCAATGTAAGGAACATTCTTCCCACTGACCACCAATGTAAGGAACATTCTTCCCACTGACCACCAATGTAAGGGACATTCTTCCCACTGACCACCAATGTAAGGGGCATTCTTCCCACTGATCACCAATGTAAGGAGCATTCTTCTCACTGATCACCAATGTAAGGAGCATTCTTCCCACTGATCACCAATGTAAGGGACATTCTTCCCACTGACCACCAATGTAAGGAACATTCTTCCCACTGACCACCAATGTAAGGAACATTCTTCCCACTGATCACCAATGTAAGGAGCTTTCTTCCCACTGATCACTAATGTAAGGAGCATTCTTCCCACTGATCACCAATGTAAGGAGCATTCTTCCCACTGATCACCAATGTAAGGAACATTCTTCCCACTGATCACCAATGTAAGGGACATTCTTCCCCCTGATCACCAATGTAAGGAGCATTCTTCCCACTGATCACCAATGTAAGGGACATTGTTCCCACTGATCACCAATGTAAGGAGCATTCTTCCCACTGATCACCAATGTAAGGAACATTCTTCTCACTGATCACCAATGTAAAGAGCATTCTTCCCCCTGATCACCAATGTAAGGGGCATTCTTCCCCCTGATCACCAATGTAAGGAACATTCTTCACACTGATCACCAATGTAAGGGACATTCTTCTCACTGATCACCAATGTAAGGGGCATTCTTCCCACTGACCACCAATGTAAGGGACATTCTTCCCACTGACCACCAATGTAAGGAACATTCTTCCCACTGACCACCAATGTAAGGAACATTCTTCCCACTGATCACCAATGTAAGGAGCTTTCTTCCCACTGATCACTAATGTAAGGAGCATTCTTCCCACTGATCACCAATGTAAGGAACATTCTTCCCACTGATCACCAATGTAAGGAGCATTCTTCCCACTGACCACCAATGTAAGGAACATTCTTCCCACTGACCACCAATGTAAGGGGCATTCTTCCCACTGATCACCAATGTAAGGAGCATTCTTCTCACTGATCACCAATGTAAGGAGCATTCTTCCCACTGATCACCAATGTAAGGGACATTCTTCCCTCTGACCACCAATGTAAGGGACATTCTTCCCACTGATCACCAATGTAAGGAACATTCTTCCCACTGACCACCAATGTAAGGGGCATTCTTCCCACTGATCACCAATGTAAGGGGCATTCTTCCCACTGATCACCAATGTAAGGGGCATTCTTCCCACTGATCACCAATGTAAGGGGCATTCTTCCCACTGATCACCAATGTAAGGGACATTCTTCCCTCTGACCACCAATGTAAGGGACATTCTTCCCACTGATCACCAATGTAAGGAACATTCTTCCCACTGACCACCAATGTAAGGGGCATTCTTCCCTCTGACCACCAATGTAAGGGACATTCTTCCCACTGATCACCAATGTAAGGAGCATTCTTCTCACTGACCACCAATGTAAGGGGCATTCTTCCCACTGATCACCAATGTAAGGGACATTCTTCCCTCTGATCACCAATGTAAGGGACATTCTTCCCACTGATCACCAATGTAAAGAGCATTCTTCCCACTGATCACCAATGTAAGGAGCATTCTTTCCACTGATCACCAATGTAAGGAACATTCTTCCCACTGATCACCAATGTAAGGGACATTCTTCCCCCTGATCACCAATGTAAGGAGCATTCTTCCCACTGATCACCAATGTAAGGAACATTCTTCTCACTGATCACCAATGTAAGGAGCATTCTTCCCCCTGATCACCAATGTAAGGGGCATTCTTCCCCCTGATCACCAATGTAAGGAACATTCTTCCCCCTGATCACCAATGTAAGGGACATTCTTCTCACTGATCACCAATGTAAGGGGCATTCTTCCCACTGACCACCAATGTAAGGGACATTCTTCCCACTGACCACCAATGTAAGGAACATTCTTCCCACTGACCACCAATGTAAGGAACATTCTTCCCACTGATCACCAATGTAAGGAGCTTTCTTCCCACTGATCACTAATGTAAGGAGCATTCTTCCCACTGACCACCAATGTAAGGAACATTCTTCCCACTGATCACCAATGTAAGGTGCATTCTTCCCACTGATCACCAATGTTAAGGGGTATTCTTCCCACTGATCACCAATGTTAAGGGGTATTCTTTCTACTGATCACCAATGTTAAGGGACATTCTTCCCACTGATCACCAATGTTAAGGGGCATTCTTCCCACTGATCACCAATGTATGGGACATTCTTTTCACTGATCATACATGTATGGGACATTCTTTCCATCGATTGTCAATTTAGGGGACATTCTTTCCACTGATCATAAACGTATGGGATATGCTTTCCATTGATCACCAATTTAAGGGACATTCTTTCCACTGATCATCAATTTAAGGGACATTATTTCCATTGATCACTAATATATGGGACATTATTTCCATTGATCACTAATATGTGGGACATTATTTCCATTGATCACTAATATGTGGGACATTATTTCCACTGATCATAAATGTACAGGACATTCTTTCCATTGATTGACAATGTATGGGACAGTCTTTCCACTGATCACTAACGTAAGAAGCCATCTTCCTACTTATCAATAATGTAAGGGGCAGTCTTCCCAGTGACCACAAGTGGCCCTTTGGCACTTGTAGGGGGTTCCTTTACAGATCCTGGCAGTCAGAAGTGGGACCATTTGTTTGAAAAGAAGCTGTAATGTCCAAGATCTCCAGCAGTCCCATGTAGCATGTCCACAGACTTTGACTGTCTCCTGCACTGTGTCTTCTCCAACCATACCTGTTGCATGTCCACAGTCTCTAATCATCTCCTCTAATTATATTGAAGTCTTACAGTCTCCTGTCCTATACTAAATACTAATTGCAACCCAACACCCCACAGCTGGGACTCTCCTAAATTGACAACCACTGCTTTACATCCTGGGGTATGTTCTGGCAACTCATTAAAACTAGTGGAAGCCATTTGGATAAGCAGTGAAACATCTTCAACATAACATTTGGATGTGACTAAATGCTACTAGCTATGTTCTGTTCATGTCATGGTCAGGGGCGGACTGACCATTCGAGCACTTGGGCACTGCCCGAGGGCCTGGGGTCAGTAGGGGGCCCCATGAGATGCCCCTGGTACCTTTCATTGGCTTTTTCATAGGCTTTTTTGGGTGTGGGCGAGGACAGGGCCCCATGATCCCCTATTGCCCGGGGGCCCCATGAGTTGTCAGTCCGCCCCTGGTCATGGTCATCATTATATGCACAGTATGTGTCTGTATAGATATATATCTCTTTACCTTGTATTTCAGACTCTTCTTTCCAATCCCGTGATGGAGGACGTTGTTCATTTGGAGGCTGCAGACTCTCTGCTTAACAGACCAGAGGAGTACAGACGGACAGTACTACACTGTGTGAAGATCAGCAGACAGATTGATGGTAAGTCTGTCCACCTTGTTAAATGAACTGCATAAGGGGCAAAGCGACAATTATAAATTGCAGTAATGCTGAGCAGCCAATCAGAATTCATTTTAATGCTGCTAAATCCTGCACAGGACAATTAGTGATTGGTTAATACAGATGCATCGCTTTTTATTTGTACATTGCTGTCTGTTTTTTAAAGTGTTACTAAACCCAGGACCCTGCATTCACTATATCTGGTCTGCCCGGACTCTGCATTCACTATATCTGGTCTCCCCGGACCCTGCATTCACTATATCTGCTCTCCCAGAACCCTGCATTCACTATATCTGGTCTCCCCGGACTCTGCATTCACTATATCTGCTCTCCCAGAATCTTGCATTCACTTTATCTGGTCTCCCAGAACCTTGCATTCACTTTATCTGGTCTCCCAGAACCTTGCATTCACTTTATCTGGTCTCCCCGGACCCTGCATTCACTTTATCTGGTCTCCCCGGACCCTGCATTCACTTTATCTGGTCTCCCCGGACCCTGCATTCACTTTATCTGGTCTCCCCGGACCCTGCATTCACTTTATCTGGTCTCCCCGGACCCTGCATTCACTTTATCTGGTCTCCCCGGACCCTGCATTCACTTTATCTGGTCTCCCCGGACCCTGCATTCACTTTATCTGGTCTCCCCGGACCCTGCATTCACTGTATCCGGTCTCCCCGGACCCGGCATTCACCGTATCCGGTCTCCCCGGACCCGGCATTCACCGTATCCGGTCTCCCCGGACCCGGCATTCACCGTATCCGGTCTCCCCGGACCCGGCATTCACCGTATCCGGTCTCCCCGGACCCGGCATGCACCGTATCCGGTCTCGCCGGACCCGGCATGCACCGTATCCGGTCTCCCCGGACCCGGCATGCACCGTATCCGGTCTCCCCGGACCCGGCATGCACCGTATCCGGTCCCCCCGGACCCGGCATGCACCGTATCCGGTCCCCCCGGACCCGGCATGCACCGTATCCGGTCCCCCCGGACCCGGCATGCACCGTATCCGGTCCCCCCGGACCCGGCATGCACCGTATCCGGTCCCCCCGGACCCGGCATGCACCGTATCCGGTCCCCCCGGACCCGGCATGCACCGTATCCGGTCCCCCCGGACCCGGCATGCACCGTATCCGGTCCCCCCGGACCCGGCATGCACCGTATCCGGTCCCCCCGGACCCGGCATGCACCGTATCCGGTCCCCCCGGACCCGGCATGCACCGTATCCGGTCCCCCCGGACCCGGCATGCACCGTATCCGGTCCCCCCGGACCCGGCATGCACCGTATCCGGTCCCCCCGGACCCGGCATGCACCGTATCCGGTCCCCCCGGACCCGGCATGCACCGTATCCGGTCCCCCCGGACCCGGCATGCACCGTATCCGGTCCCCCCGGACCCGGCATGCACCGTATCCGCTCTCCCCGGACCCGGCATTCACCGTATCCGCTCTCCCCGGACCCGGCATTCACTGTATCCGCTCTCCCACAGTACACAGAACATGGAAATGCAATTACTGTAGTAAATATAAACTGCTAAATAATTTTTTCCCAGCAGCAGTTTGTAGCAGTCTTGTGACTTCTATCAGTGTCCGGCTGAGCACTGGTTAATCTTATAGGATGAGTTTTCATTCTCCTCTGACTGTCCTATGAGGCTGCATAACCCCTGACCCTTTGTCTGGACAGTGCTGATTGGCCCTTTGATGATCACATGCACTCTCCCAAAGAAAACAAAACTGTCTAGCACACTAAACTGAGCATGCGCAGAGTGACTCCTAGAGCTCTGTACTATCAGCAGATGGATTAGGGACAGTAGGAGGATCAGAGAAGACAGGCTCAAACACAATGCAGAGGATTAACCCCTTAGGTTCCATAGGGAGTATAAAAAGCATGCTTTCCTGCATATACAGACTGTTGTGGGGTTAGTAACACTTTAAGTAATGCTGATCATACACTTAAAGGAGAACTATCATTGCAATTTTTTTACATTGTTCTGGCACCATGGGACAAGGTATATGTAGTACTTTGTCCCAGACTCCCATTTAGCTAGAGGTCTCCTAAAGCTGGCCATACACTGATTGAAATTCAGCCGGTTCAGCAGTGGGTGGCCAAATTTCAAAGAGTGTGTGGCCATCCCTGCTCAGCAGATGTCTGTTGCTGAAAAACTTTTCTAAAGCAACGGCTGCAGCCGCTGATCAGTGTATTCTGTAACAATGTCCCATTGGGGAGTATTCCTCCCTCCATTCAGAGAACGCTTTGCATTTTCTTAATGTATGACAAGCGTTCATTGATTGGATGAGGTGGAGAGGTGAGGCAGTGAAGTCACGCTCTCCACCTCATCCAATCAGAGAATGCTTTGCATGCATTAAAAAAACACAAAGCATTCTCTAAATGGCAACTGTACTGATTGACCAAACTTCTGGGTTCACAATGTAGCAGGGCAGCTGCTCAGCACTGGAACCGGAAGCTACTAGAGATGACTGGAGTAGCAATGTCAACTACATAGATTTCCAGCTTCAATAGGAATCCCACAGGTATGTTCCAAGTTGGACCTATGTAAAAAAAAATGCTATGCCTGGAATTCTGCTTTATTCATGCAGGGGGTCTAAATATCAATTTATGACATATAGAGGGCACATAGAGAACAGATATTTTTTTTTCTTTTTTGTATAATCAGTTTTAATTAAAGTTTTACCAGTTATTACAAGACGAAAAACACAAACCTGATGCAAATAAAAATCCAAAGTTATCCAGGTACAAACCGTGCCAGGACAAGGTCATCCCACGCCCAGGGCAAAGATGCCAAACTGCCCCCACCTAACTTTCATGATGTGCAAGCTTAGGGAATCCTACACCCAGCAGTCACTCGCTGCCCACCCCTTGTCCTGGCCGTGGATTCTTTAATCTTGTAGGGGTCTAAATATCAATTTATCAGGGTGGAGCCATCCAGAATGCCACCTGTAATCCAGGTAAAGAGAGCTTGCTGTCAGTGCATGTATAGTGTAAACAGGGTACATAGAGAACAATAGAGGGCACATAGAGAACAAACATTTTTTCTTTTTTGTATAATCAGTTTTTTTTAAAGTTTTACCAGTTAGTACAAGACAGAAAATAGAAATAATAATCCAAAGTTATCACAGGTACAAACCTTGCCAGGACAAGGTCATCCCATGCCCAGGGCAAAGATGCCAAACTGCCCCCCCCCCTAACTTTCATGATGTGCAAGCTTAGGGAATCCCATGCCCAGCAGTCACTCGCTTGTCAAAATCACTGCTGCTGTCACTACTCCTGTCAGCCTTGTATCAGAAAGAAGGAGCTGCCATCCCTACGATGGACCATTGTGCCCAGGGCAGTCACCCCTCCTGCCCACCCCTTGTCCTGGCCCTGGGTACAAACACTTCAGCCATATGATAAATATTATATACGTGTGGAAAGTAGCGATGGCTTCAGAACCAACAGGCACATGTGGCTAAGATGGAGACAATAATGCGGGAGCAAAGATAACAGGAAGAGAAATCCATTCATCAATAGGTGACCCTGCAGGGTATGTCTGCTGGAGCCTGGTACAAGGGAAGTATAGGGCCTATGTAGTAGACCTGACCTTGTAGAGCAGGGACGTCAAACTGGCGGCCCTCCAGCTGTTGCCAGACTACAAGTCCCATCATGCCTCTGCCTTTGGGTGTCATGCTTGTAACTGTCAGTCTTGCAATGCCTCATGGGACTTGTAGTTTGGCAACAGCTGGAGGGCCGCCAGTTTGACACCCGTGTTGTAGAGGATACAGGAGCAATGTCACATAAGAGGAGCCTCACCCCGCAGACGAGGGACCTCATCACATAGTGCAGTGGAGAGTGACTGAGGCCAGGCTTGTGTGACCTATGGAGCCTAAAAAAAAAGAAAAAGGGAAACAAAAGAACTAATAAACTTGATAGGTTGGTAACAATGGACCTATCAAAAAAAAATACCTAGAATGTGCAAATAAGATGTCACTGTTACTGGGTACCCAAATGCAAGATCAAATATTTGGGGGGGGGGGGGTAGGTACAGGGGCGGACTGACAACTCATGGGGCCCCGGGCAATAGGGGATCATGGGGCCCCTGTGTCCTTGCCCAAACTCAAAAAAGCCTATGAAAATGGTACCAGGGGCATCTCATGGGGCCCCCTACTGACCCCGGGCCCTCGGGCAGTGCCCGAGTTTCCAAATGGTCAGTCCGCCCCTGGTCACACCTATGCAGTTTGCGTTTGATCCATTTCTGCAGTGCGTTTTTGCACATGCCTTTTTGACGCCTTTTGCCTTTTTGTTTTATGTTTTTTCTTGTTGCTAGGCAGATTTAAAATGCAAAATGCGGCAAAAACACACAACATGCTTTTCTGCAGCGTTTCCATTGAAGTCTATAGAACCAAAAACGCTTTTTGCATTGAAAAAAGCCTCAAAATGCAAAACGCTGCAGAAAACGCTTAAGTGTGAAATTAGGGTAAGGCTAGGTTCACACCTATGCAGATTGCGTTTGATCCGTTTCTGCAGTGCGTTTCACGTTGCCCGAGTTTCCAAATGGTTCTCCTGCTACCTTTCCAGGGGAGGACTGACCATGTTTTCTATGTTTCCATGCACTGAACCTGCGTAGATCAGTGCCGATAAATGCAGATCAACCCACCCGGAGTGAATGAGCCCTTCACAGAAACCTATTTAAATATGGAAATGCAATTCTGCAAAATCGCTGAATTCATACACCTTGTGATCTTCAGACTTTGCCAAGATGTTATAACAAACAAGCTACACGATATATATATATTTTTTGGGGTGAAGTACATTAACTTCACCCCAAAAAATAAAAAATAAAAAGTACATTAACAGCAAAGAGGCCCGAGACTTGTAGTAAGGGGCCCTGCGATTTCTGATGGCAGAACTGAGTCCCCAAAGAGGCCGCTAACAGGCAGCTCGATCTGGCGGCGCTTTGCGCTGAGCTCACAAAGGGAGACGTTTTTGGCACCGACCATTCTGCAAATGGATTCTGTACAGAGTCCACCAAGAGTACAAGTAATTCTGCTTTCCGCCCCAAGATTAAAGTTAAGTGGGGAACTTTCCTCTACAAATATATGATCTGGCAGTTCTATGGCAGCTGATTATTTGACTTTCAAGTCCCCCCCCCCCCAAAAAAAAGATATATAAAAAGGGTTTTTTGACTGTTTTTCTTATCGCACAACATGTTGGAAGGTGATCCAGGTGCCTCGCGCCTGTGCGCCAGATGGGGGTAACCCTTTGTGGGCCACAGATTGCTGCTGCACTTAGCATTACATATGCCGACATTAATGATCCTCCGAGGTCTATTTATGAAGGTCATAGCTGATATTTTGCCGTCCTGCCAGGGGGAACATTGCTTCCAATAATTTTGCCTGTTTATAATGCTGTTTTAGGCAATTCCTATGCTTCTAATAACCTCATCAAATCTATTTGGCAGATGACTTTGCCAGCTAATAAAAACTTAAGCCATTTTTCCTAAAAAAAAAAAAAATTGTCAATTTACACCGCACTAATCCTGGCGCAAATCAATACTTTCTGGTACAATCATTTTTATTGAAAAGGAGAAATGGAAACACAACCTCAATATTCCCATGCAGGGGATACAGATAATTAGGTATTATTTTTTATTATTATACAGGATTTATATAGCACCAACAATTTGCGCAGCGCTTTACAAAATGAAGGCAGACATGACAGTTACAATACAATTTGGTACAAGAGGAAACCGAGGGCTCGGCTCATTAGAGTTTACAATCTAGGAGGAAGAGTTGAGTGATACAAAAGGTAATAGCTGTGGGCAGATGAGCTGATGGAGGAAATAAATGGCGGTTTACTAGGGAGAAGCAGGATAGGCTTCTTTAAAAAAAGGTTTTCAGGGATTGTCTAAAGGAAGATAGATTAGGAGATAGCTGGACAGATTGGGGTAGGGAGTTCCATAGGATGGGAGAAGCTCGGGAGAAGTCCTGGAGGCCAGCATGGGAGCAGGTGACACGGAAACTATTATTATTATTATACAGGATTTGTATCGCACCAACAGTTTGCTCAGCGCTTTACAATATAACGGGAGACAATACAGCAACAATACTGTTCAATACAAGAGGGTTAGGAGGGCCCTGGTCCTGGGAGCTTACAATCTAGGAGAACTAGAGAGCAGAAGGTCTTGGGAGGATCGAAGAGAGCGGTTTGGTTGATATCTTGAAACCAGGTTGGTGATGTAGCTGGGGGCAGAGTTGTGGAAGGTGCATCATTGTACAGTGTTGGAGACATAAAAGATCAGTATTTTGTAGGTAAAACCAGAAAGGTGTACTTAACAGATGATTCCCACACAGGGGGTATTAGTAAAGCACCACTGAGAGAATTCTAGTAATGGTGAATTACATTTCACAAATATGAGAAGTTATGAAGCAACAACGTCCAGCCGGTGGCGATATTAGGTGCCCAAGTCCGAAGACCCAGGGGCTGAGTGGAACAAGTCATTACTTTCAATAGAGGAAAGAGAAAGAATTGCCCACAAAACGAAGAATTGTTTTATCAACTTGTTATTTATGTTATGTTTATTATTCTACTTTATTTTTCTTTTTTTTGTTGTGTTGTGGGCCAATCTGTCTGCTATGTCCTTTTTTTTTTTTTTTTACTTCAGTTCAGCAATCAAACTTTCCATAATGCCCTTTCTTATAAATTGGTGGCAAAAATAGTGTCGGCAGGTACAGGGAGAAGATCTGTGGCTTGCTGGGGGCGATTGGGGAGCGGCTGCTGGACCTGGAATATGTTACATGCTCCACCTTAAAAACAGGTGAAACATGTAGCATGTTCCCAAAGGAGAACATATGCTTTAAAGGCGAACTGATCATGTAATCCAGCTACTTATTCCTTAAATGATACATTCACCTTTTGTAACATGTTACATGGCCCAGACCCCCACTGCTCCCCGTGTCCTGTTGTGAAAGCTAGCGGGGGATCTAGCTCCGCCCGCCCAGCCACATCATTCATTTGCGGGGTTCTGTGAATGAATGAACTACAACAGGGGCGGACTGACAACTCATGGGGCCCCCGGGCAATAGGGGATCATGGGGCCCCTGTGTCTTTGCCCAAACTCAAAAAAGCCTATGAAAAAGGTACAAGGGGCATCTCATGGGGCCCCCTACTGACCTCGGGCCCTTGGGCAGTGCCCGAGTTTCCAAATGGTCAGTCCGCCCCTGAACTACAAGTCCCTACAGACTTTGTGGCTGTCGGCTTGTAGTTCTCAGTGAACTACCACGGCACTGTGGAGCGCTGTGGTAGTTCATTGATTCTTCGCCTTCATGTACACGTGACATATTGATAAGGCTGGTAACGTTAGCTGTGCGAAGTCAAGTTAAAAACAGTTTTTCAGCTTTTTTTAGTGTTTTTGCATTAGTGTTTAGCTGTGTTTTGCTGCGATTAGCTGTGTTTTTCTGCGTTTGCGTAGTGATGGAAAGACAGCATTGTCCTATTGGTGTTGCTATCCAAAAGTGTTGCCGTGGTGTATGATCAAAATGTCTAGATTATTGGGGGCTGGCAGCTTTTACACTAAAGTATGACCACAATTGCCTTGGTTTGTACTTTATTAAAAAGATCCAATACTGAAGTGCTAAACCAGAGATTCTTAGTCCAGATACATATTTTATTCCAATGAAGGATCAAATGGAACCAACACATTTTGGAGGGCAAAAGTTGCACCCTTCCTCAGGGCATGAAGATGAGAAACAATATACTGTATGTAGACTGGACTGGATGAAGATTACACCATAGTTACATGCTTAGTCTGGATGAAAAAAGACAAAAGTCTATCCAGTTCAATTATAAAAAAAGGTATAATCCTACACCCACAGTTTATCCAGAGGAAGGCAAAAAACAGCCCAGCAAAGCATGATCCAATTTGCTCCTGCAGGTGAAAAAATTCCTTCCTGACCCCCTGAGAGGCAATCGGATATTCCCTGGATCAACTTTACCTATAAATGTTATATCCAGTTATATTCTGTGTATCCAAGAAAGAATCCAGGACTTTCCTACAGCAATCCACTGAGCTGGCCAGAACCAACTCTTGAGGGAGTCTATTCCACATTCTCACAGCTCTTACTGTGGAGAAACCTTTCCGTGTTTGGAGATTACATTTCTTTTCCTCCAGACTTAGAGTGCCCCCTTGTCCTCTGTGATGACCTCAGGGGGAACAGCTCTACACCGAGTTCACTATATGAACCACTGATGTATTTATATATGGAGATCATATATCCCCCTTATGTATTATACATGGAGATCATATCCCCCCTTATGTATTATACATGGAGATCATATCCCCCCTTATGTATTATACATGGAGATCATATCCCCCCTTATGTATTATACATGGTGATCATATCCCCCCTTATGTATTATACATGGTGATCGTATCCCCCCTTATGTATTATACATGGAGATCGTATCCCCCCTTATGTATTATACATGGAGATCGTATCCCCCCTTATGTATTATGCATGGAGATCGTATCCCCCCTTATGTATTATGCATGGAGATCGTATCCCCCTTATGTATTATACATGGAGATCGTATCCCCCCTTATGTATTATACATGGAGATCGTATCCCCCCTTATGTATTATACATGGAGATCGTATCCCCCCTTATGTATTATACATGGAGATCGTATCCCCCCCTTATGTATTATACATGGAGATCATATCCCCCTTATGTATTATACATGGAGATCGTATCCCTCCTTATGTATTATAAATGGAGATCGTATCCCCCCTTATGTATCATACATGGAGATCATATCCCCCCTTATGTATCATACATGGAGATCATATCCCCCCCCATATGTATTATACATGGAGATCATATCCCCCCCCATATGTATTATACATGGAGATCATATCCCCCCTTATGTATTATACGTACATGAAGATCATATCCCCCTTATGTATTATACATGGAGATCATATCCCCCCTTATGTATTATACATGGAGATCGTTTCCACCCTTATGTATTATACATGGTGATCATATCCCCCCCTTATGTATTATACATGGAGATCATACCCCCCCTTATGTGTTATACATGGAGATCATATCCCCCCTTATGTATTATACATGGAGATCATACCCCCCTTATGTGTTATACATGGAGATCATACCCCCCCTTATGTTTTATACATGGATATCATATCCCCCTTATGTATTATACATGGAGATCATATCCCCCCTTTTGTATTATACATGGTGATCATATCCCCCCTTATGTATTATACATGGAGATCATATCCCCCCTTATGTATTATACATGGTGATCATATCCCCCCCCCCTTATGTATTATACATGGAGATCATATCCCCGCCTTATGTATTATACATGGAGATCATATCCCCCTTATGTATTATACATGGTGATCATATCCCCCCTTATGTATTATACATGGAGATCATATCCCCCCTTATGTATTATACATGGAGATCATACCCCCCCTTATGTATTATACATGGTGATCATTAGAGATGACCGAATTATTCAAAAATTCGCGGAATAAATTTGATTCGAGGCGAATATATTCGCTGCGAATTTAACTTATTAAAAGGGTTTCTAGGCTTCAGAGAGCCTTTATATTAGTGCAGAACACTGTACCTTTAATTTAAATGCCCTTGGAGTCTGCTGGGGAAGAGAACTAATACTGTCAGTCAGTATGACATGCAGATGAGTGCCGTCGATCTTAGAATCACCGCACACTTCACTCATTTGGGCAGAAACGGGGCCAAAACCAGAGTGTGGAGCCACAGTGTGGCGGTGGAGGCAGCAGCAATTGGAGGCCATACAGCACCCTATGACAAAATGGAACCCACCAGCAGTGTGAGGAGACCTGAAAGTGGCACATGGCAGAGTGTGGCGATAGAGACAGCAGCAATGGGAGGCCGTACAGGGACCCATGACACACTCTGGACCTGGCAGCAGCAAGAGGAGGCGGTACAGGGGCCCATGACAGATTAGGGGCCTGGCAGCAGCAGTGGGCGGGCGGTGGATGCAGCAGTATTCGGAAGCCAAACACAGGCCTCGGTTAAAAAGCGGAAGCCGTCAGCAGCGTGAGCAGACGACAGAGGCACATGGCGCAGGGTGGCGGTGGAGGCAGCAGCAATGGAAGGCCATACAGCACCCTATCACAAAATGGAACCCACCAACAGTGTAAGGAGACCTGAAAGTGGCACATGGCAGAGTCTGGCAATGAAGTCAGCAGCAATGGGAGGCCGTACAGGGACCCATGACACACTCTGGACCTGGCAGCAGCATGAGGAGGCGGTACAGGGGCCCATGACAGATTACGGGCCTGGCAGCAGCATGAGGAGTCGGTACGGGGGCCCATGGCAGATTACGGGCCTGGCAGCAGCATGAGGAGGCGGTACAGGGGCCCATGGCAGAGTGGCGAAGCGTAAGCAGCTTAAATTGAAGGCCATACAGAGGCCTATGTTAAAAAGTCCCCCCAGCAGCAGCGTGGGGAGACGACTATTAACCTAGGCCTGTGTATGGCTTCAGAATAATGCTGCCTACACCGCCACCCTGCGCCATGTGCCTCTGTCGTCTGCTCACGCTGCTGCCAGGTCCATACTGATTCATGGCCCCCTGTACCGGCTCCTCATGAACGTGGTTCAGCGGGTTTGCATCACTTAACGGCAAATCGTTGACAAACGCTGGGACGTTCAGTGTTGTGCGCATTAAGCCAGACACCAAAGGGCAGCACAGACCTGTTATTACTCGCTCAAGCATGGCTGAACAAAACCAGTCTCTACCACAAATTGGACCCAGACCTGCCCAGGGTCTCGTAAGTAGATTGCACGGAGGAGTAGAGTTCGTTATTGGAATTAACTGTGAGGGACTTTTAAACCTAGGCCTGTGTATGGCCTTCAATTGAAGCTGCTTCTGCTCCGCCACTCTGCCATTGGACTCTTGATAGTCGCCTAATGCGAGGGACTCCCTGCCTCCATCTCCACAGCATACTGCCACGGTGCGTCTGGGTCCTCTGTCTCCTCCTCCTCCTCTACCAGATGCTCCTGCTCCTCCACTCCTGTCCGCTGAGTGGAAAAACCACCCATTTCACTCAATAATTCCTGAGCACCAATGTCCTCCTCTACCTCCTCCTCTTCTTCCTGTCCTGCCCCCACAGGGGTCATGTGGCGTTGAGATCTGTGCGCCACGTCTACCGCACCCTGACCAGCCATTGTTAACGGCATTTGTTCCAGGACGTGCAACAGAGGAATGACGTCGTTCATTCCATAGTCCTGCCGACTCACGAATAGCGTGGCCTCCTCAAAGGGCCTGAGCAAGCGGCAGGTGTCACGCATGAGCTGCCAATGGCTGACATCTAAGTTACACAGGGAGTACCTTTATCTGCTTGTAACATCAGGAAATCGGTGATGGCCTTTCGCTGTTCGTAAAGGCGGTCTAACATATGTAGGGTTGAATTCCACCTTGTTGCAACGTCGCAGATCAGGCGATGCTGTGGAATTCCGTTCTGCCGCTGCAGCTCAAGGAGGGTGTGCTTTGCGGTGTAGGAATGGCTGAAATGCATGCAAAGTTTACGTGACATTTTAAGGATGTCTTGCAGTGGGATGGTGGATTTTAGGAACCGCTTGACAACCAGATTGAACACGTGAGCCATGCATGGCGCATGGCACAACCTTCCTTGACGCAGAGCAGACACCATGTTCTTTCCGTTGTCGGTCAACATGGTTCCGATTTTCAGTTTGCGCGGAGACAGCCATCTGTCGATTTCTCTGTTCATTACACTCAGAAGTTCCTCCCCTGTGTGACTACGTTCGCCAAGGCATACCAGGTGCAGCACAGCGTGACACCGTTGCGCCCTGCACATGTGATATGCCGGTCGGGTAATGGGACTTGGCACGGGGGTGGCGGCTGAGGACACGGCGGAAGAAGAGGTGGTAGAGGCGGACATCTTTGCTGGACCAAGGACGTGCAAACGTGGAGGCAAAAGCGGCGTGACCTGTCCAAGTTGCTGGTGCGGCTGTGCCGGCACCACGTTCACCCAGTGGGCCGTAAATGACATGTACTGTCCCTGACCGTAGTTACAGCTCCACACGTCGGCGCTGCCGTGCACTTTGGCAGAGACCGACATGCTCAAAGACTGGCCCACCATCTCTTCTACATGTGAATGCAGGGCTGGCACTGCCTTTTTGGCGAAGAAATGCCGGCTTAGCACTCTCCACCGCGGCTCGGCACAAGCCATCATTTCTCGGAAAGGTGCTGAGTCCACCACTTGGAAAGGGAGGGACTGCAGCATCAGCAACTTGGACAGGAAGACGTTCAGCTTCTGCACCGTCGGGTGCGTGCTCGCAAACTGTTGTCTCTTGGAAACGGATTCCAAGAAAGACTGCTGACGGAATCCGTGAAGAGGAGTAGCAGGAGAAGGAGCATCTGAACGAGCGGAAGATGCCAACGAGCGACAACTCCCCTCAGCAGAGGTGTTGGAGCCTTGACTGGCTGATAGAGGGTGATTGACGTCGGGTGACGGAGCAAGTAACGGAGCGGGTGATGGAGCGGGGGCTGGGGCAGGCAGAACCGCCGTATCTTTATCACGGTTTTCCCAGGCCACCGTATGGCGACGCTGCATATGCTGACGCAACGCTGTAGTCCCAACATGGGCCCCCTGGCCACGCTTGACTTTCTGGCCACATAGTCCACATACGGCTACGTTTACTTCCTCGGGCGGCTTGACGAAAAATTGCCACACCGCCGAGTAGGAAACTTTGCCCCCGCTACTCCTCACTGGCTGACTGCTACTTCCTCCGTGCACACCGGCACCACTACTGGCCGTGGTGGTAGGCTGCAGTGGAGCTGGTGCTCTACTCCGTGGCCGCTTGGCTCCACTGACACTGCTGCGACCCTGCTGCCTCCTGGGCAACCCACCGACTGTTTTGCTCGCTGGCAAGCTGGCACCCTCTTCTCCTGACGATGCGGAAGCAATAGCCTGATGACGACGAGGCTGCCAAGTGCGATCAGCCTCATCATCATCAATTAGGGTCTCCGCGTCACTACTAGCCCCCTCGGCTGCGTGTGGGTCAGGAGACAGACCTGTCTCTAGACCGGCTACCGAGCCACTCTCCTCGCCAGTACTTCTTCGCCTGCCTGCTGAAGAGGCGGATGTCTCCCCCCGTTCCTGACCGCCCTCTGTTAGCTCTTCCTCACTGTACAGTGGGGCTGAGCCCACAGCATGCGATACTTCGCTTGGTGAGGGAACACCAAAGGACAGGGGCAGGTAGAGGACACGTGATTTCAGTGGGCTTGCTCCCGGGCCATGCCAACTAACGGTTGTGTAGACGTACCCACCGACCGTTGGCTGTAGGTGTCAGAGGTGACCTGGGAAAAGGAAGACGACCGAGTCAACCAATCGATGACGGCAGGATTGTCGGTGGAGACACGACCGCTGGATGACACCAGGAACACTGGCCTCTGGCTGCGACTAGTGCTGCCTCGACCCCTTCCTCTGCTGCCACGTCTGCTCGCTCCTGAAACATTGCCTCCTCTGCCACTCCTCTGCATGTTGTCTGACATACTTTTTAATTCAATAAGCACCCCAAACATAAAACAGGATTTAACTCTTTGAACGTACAATAGTGGTTGTGAAGCAGAAAGTAACGATTCTGTGTCCCTGAGTAACGATTCTGTGTCCCTCAGTAACAAGTCTGTGTCCCTGAGTAACAATTCTGTGTCCCTGAGTAACAATTCTGTGTCCCTCAGTAACGATTCTGTGTCCCTCAGTAACGATTCTGTGTCCCTCAGTAACGATTCTGTGTCCCTGAGTAACGATTCTGTGGCCCTAAAGTCTCTGTGGCCCTAACTCTGTCCCTAATACAGACAGGTCTGTCTCTCTTGAATGACCGGAGGCTAATGGAGAATTCTAAGATGGCCGCGATTTATAGCTCCACCATTACACAGTGCTGGCTGGCTGGCTGCTGATTGGCTAATGCGATCACATGTCATGAATGAATGCATTATGGGTCAGCGCGCCTTGTCTGCGCGCCTTCCCAGAGATCCCCGCTCCGTCGCCACACATGTCGCCGCCATTTTTGGGAAAATTCGATTCGTGCATCCGAAGTTTGCTAATTTTCGGATTCGGCGCGAATCGAATTTTTCCTAATCTTCGAAACGAATTCCACTTCGTCATGTTCGATTCGCTCATCTCTAGTGATCATATCCCCCTTATGTATTATACATGGAGATCATATCCCCCCTTATGTATTATATGGAGATCATATCCCCCCTTATGTATTATACATGGTGATCATATCCCCCCTTATGTATTATACATGGTGATCATATCCCCCCCCCTTATGTATTATACATGGAGATCATATCCCCCCTTATGTATTATACATGGTGATCATATCCCCCCTTATGTATTATACATGGAGATCATATCCCCCCTTATGTATTATACATGGAGATCATATCCCCCCTTATGTATTATACATGGAGATCATACCCCCCCTTATGTATTATACATGGTGATCATTAGAGATGAGCGAATTATTCAAAAATTCGATTCGGCTGATTCGCCGAATTTGCGGAATAAATTTGATTCGAGGCGAATATATTCGCTGCGAATTTAACTTATTAAAAGGGTTTCTAGGCTTCAGAGAGCCTTTATATTAGTGCAGAACACTGTACCTTTAATTTAAATGCCCTTGGAGTCTGCTGGGGAAGAGAACTAATACTGTCAGTCAGTATGACATGCAGATGAGTGCCGTCGATCTTAGAATCACCGCACACTTCACTCATTTGGGCAGTCACGGGGCCAAAACCAGAGTGTGGAGCCACAGTGTGGCGGTGGAGGCAGCAGCAATGGGAGGCCATACAGCACCCTATGACAAAATGGAACCCACCAGCAGTGTGAGGAGACCTGAAAGTGGCACATGGCAGAGTGTGGCGATAGAGACAGCAGCAATGGGAGGCCGTACAGGGACCCATGACACACTCTGGACCTGGCAGCAGCAAGAGGAGGCGGTACAGGGGCCCATGACAGATTAGGGGCCTGGCAGCAGCAGTGGGCGGGCGGTGGATGCAGCAGTATTCGGAAGCCAAACACAGGCCTCGGTTAAAAAGCGGAAGCCGTCAGCAGCGTGAGCAGACGACAGAGGCACATGGCGCAGGGTGGCGGTGGAGGCAGCAGCAATGGAAGGCCATACAGCACCCTATCACAAAATGGAACCCACCAACAGTGTAAGGAGACCTGAAAGTGGCACATGGCAGAGTCTGGCAATGAAGTCAGCAGCAATGGGAGGCCGTACAGGGACCCATGACACACTCTGGACCTGGCAGCAGCATGAGGAGGCGGTACAGGGGCCCATGACAGATTACGGGCCTGGCAGCAGCATGAGGAGTCGGTACGGGGGCCCATGGCAGATTACGGGCCTGGCAGCAGCATGAGGAGGCGGTACAGGGGCCCATGGCAGAGTGGCGAAGCGTAAGCAGCTTAAATTGAAGGCCATACAGAGGCCTATGTTAAAAAGTCCCCCCAGCAGCAGCGTGGGGAGACGACTATTAACCTAGGCCTGTGTATGGCTTCAGAATAATGCTGCCTACACCGCCACCCTGCGCCATGTGCCTCTGTCGTCTGCTCACGCTGCTGCCAGGTCCATACTGATTCATGGCCCCCTGTACCGGCTCCTCATGAACGTGGTTCAGCGGGTTTGCATCACTTAACGGCAAATCGTTGACAAACGCTGGGACGTTCAGTGTTGTGCGCATTAAGCCAGACACCAAAGGGCAGCACAGACCTGTTATTACTCGCTCAAGCATGGCTGAACAAAACCAGTCTCTACCACAAATTGGACCCAGACCTGCCCAGGGTCTCGTAAGTAGATTGCACGGAGGAGTAGAGTTCGTTATTGGAATTAACTGTGAGGGACTTTTAAACCTAGGCCTGTGTATGGCCTTCAATTGAAGCTGCTTCTGCTCCGCCACTCTGCCATTGGACTCTTGATAGTCGCCTAATGCGAGGGACTCCCTGCCTCCATCTCCACAGCATACTGCCACGGTGCGTCTGGGTCCTCTGTCTCCTCCTCCTCCTCTACCAGATGCTCCTGCTCCTCCACTCCTGTCCGCTGAGTGGAAAAACCACCCATTTCACTCAATAATTCCTGAGCACCAATGTCCTCCTCTACCTCCTCCTCTTCTTCCTGTCCTGCCCCCACAGGGGTCATGTGGCGTTGAGATCTGTGCGCCACGTCTACCGCACCCTGACCAGCCATTGTTAACGGCATTTGTTCCAGGACGTGCAACAGAGGAATGACGTCGTTCATTCCATAGTCCTGCCGACTCACGAATAGCGTGGCCTCCTCAAAGGGCCTGAGCAAGCGGCAGGTGTCACGCATGAGCTGCCAATGGCTGACATCTAAGTTACACAGGGGAGTACCTTTATCCGCTTGTAACATCAGGAAATCGGTGATGGCCTTTCGCTGTTCGTAAAGGCGGTCTAACATATGTAGGGTTGAATTCCACCTTGTTGCAACGTCGCAGATCAGGCGATGCTGTGGAATTCCGTTCTGCCGCTGCAGCTCAAGGAGGGTGTGCTTTGCGGTGTAGGAATGGCTGAAATGCATGCAAAGTTTACGTGACATTTTAAGGATGTCTTGCAGTGGGATGGTGGATTTTAGGAACCGCTTGACAACCAGATTGAACACGTGAGCCATGCATGGCGCATGGCACAACCTTCCTTGACGCAGAGCAGACACCATGTTCTTTCCGTTGTCGGTCAACATGGTTCCGATTTTCAGTTTGCGCGGAGACAGCCATCTGTCGATTTCTCTGTTCATTACACTCAGAAGTTCCTCCCCTGTGTGACTACGTTCGCCAAGGCATACCAGGTGCAGCACAGCGTGACACCGTTGCGCCCTGCACATGTGATATGCCGGTCGGGTAATGGGACTTGGCACGGGGGTGGCGGCTGAGGACACGGCGGAAGAAGAGGTGGTAGAGGCGGACATCTTTGCTGGACCAAGGACGTGCAAACGTGGAGGCAAAAGCGGCGTGACCTGTCCAAGTTGCTGGTGCGGCTGTGCCGGCACCACGTTCACCCAGTGGGCCGTAAATGACATGTACTGTCCCTGACCGTAGTTACAGCTCCACACGTCGGCGCTGCCGTGCACTTTGGCAGAGACCGACATGCTCAAAGACTGGCCCACCATCTCTTCTACATGTGAATGCAGGGCTGGCACTGCCTTTTTGGCAAAGAAATGCCGGCTTGGCACTCTCCACCGCGGCTCGGCACAAGCCATCATTTCTCGGAAAGGTGCTGAGTCCACCACTTGGAAAGGGAGGGACTGCAGCATCAGCAACTTGGACAGGAAGACGTTCAGCTTCTGCACCGTCGGGTGCGTGCTCGCAAACTGTTGTCTCTTGGAAACGGATTCCAAGAAAGACTGCTGACGGAATCCGTGAAGAGGAGTAGCAGGAGAAGGAGCATCTGAACGAGCGGAAGATGCCAACGAGCGACAACTCCCCTCAGCAGAGGTGTTGGAGCTTTGACTGGCTGATAGAGGGTGATTGACGTCGGGTGACGGAGCAAGTAACGGAGCGGGTGATGGAGCGGGGGCTGGGGCGGGCAGAACCGCCGTATCTTTATCACGGTTTTCCCAGGCCACCGTATGGCGACGCTGCATATGCTGACGCAACGCTGTAGTCCCAACATTGGCCCCCTGGCCACGCTTGACTTTCTGGCCACATAGTCCACATACGGCTACGTTTACTTCCTCGGGCGGCTTGACGAAAAATTGCCACACCGCCGAGTAGGAAACTTTGCCCCCGCTACTCCTCACTGGCTGACTGCTACTTCCTCCGTGCACACCGGCACCACTACTGGCCGTGGTGGTAGGCTGCAGTGGAGCTGGTGCTCTACTCCGTGGCCGCTTGGCTCCACTGACACTGCTGCGACCCTGCTGCCTCCTGGGCAACCCACCGACTGTTTTGCTCGCTGGCAAGCTGGCACCCTCTTCTCCTGACGATGCGGAAGCAATAGCCTGATGACGACGAGGCTGCCAAGTGCGATCAGCCTCATCATCATCAATTAGGGTCTCCGCGTCACTACTAGCCCCCTCGGCTGCGTGTGGGTCAGGAGACAGACCTGTCTCTAGACCGGCTACCGAGCCACTCTCCTCGCCAGTACTTCTTCGCCTGCCTGCTGAAGAGGCGGATGTCTCCCCCCGTTCCTGACCACCCTCTGTTAGCTCTTCCTCACTGTACAGTGGGGCTGAGCCCACAGCATGCGATACTTCGCTTGGTGAGGGAACACCAAAGGACAGGGGCAGGTAGAGGACACGTGATTTCAGTGGGCTTGCTCCCGGGCCATGCCAACTAACGGTTGTGTCTGACGTACCCACCGACCGTTGGCTGTAGGTGTCAGAGGTGACCTGGGAAAAGGAAGACGACCGAGTCAACCAATCGATGACGGCAGGGTTGTCGGTGGAGACACGACCGCTGGATGACACCGGGAGCACTGGCCTCTGGCTGCGACTAGTGCTGCCTCGACCCCTTCCTCTGCTGCCACGTCTGCTCGCTCCTGAAACATTGCCTCCTCTGCCACTCCTCTGCATGTTGTCTGACATACTTTTTAATTCAATAAGCACCCCAAACATAAAACAGGATTTAACTCTTTGAACGTACAATAGTGGTTGTGAAGCAGAAAGTAACGATTCTGTGTCCCTGAGTAACAATTCTGTGTCCCTGAGTAACGATTCTGTGTCCCTCAGTAACAATTCTGTGTCCCTGAGTAACAATTCTGTGTCCCTCAGTAACGATTCTGTGTCCCTGAGTAACGATTCTGTGTCCCTGAGTAACGATTCTGTGTCCCTGAGTAACGATTCTGTGGCCCTAAAGTCTCTGTGGCCCTAACTCTGTCCCTAATACAGACAGGTCTGTCTCTCTTGAATGACCGGAGGCTAATGGAGAATTCTAAGATGGCCGCGATTTATAGCTCCACCATTACACAGTGCTGGCTGGCTGGCTGCTGATTGGCTAATGCGATCACATGTCATGAATGAATGCATTATGGGTCAGCGCGCCTTGTCTGCGCGCCTTCCCAGAGATCCCCGCTCCGTCGCCACACATGTCGCCGCCATTTTTGGGAAAATTCGATTCGTGCATCCGAAGTTTGCTAATTTTCGGATTCGGCGCGAATCGAATTTTTCCTAATCTTCGAAACGAATTCCACTTCGTCATGTTCGATTCGCTCATCTCTAGTGATCATATCCCCCTTATGTATTATACATGGAGATCATATCCCCCCTTATGTATTATACATGGAGATCATATCCCCCCTTATGTATTATACATGGAGATCATATCCCCCTTATGTATTATACATGGTGATCATATCCCCCCCCCCTTATGTATTATACATGGTGATCATATCCCCCCCCCCCTTATGTATTATACATGGAGATCATATCCCCCCTTATGTATTATACATGGAGATCATATCCCCCCCTTATGTATTATACATGGAGATCATATCCCCCCCTTATGTATTATACATGGAGATCATATCCCCCTTATGTATTATACATGGAGATCATATCCCCCCTTATGTATTATACATGGAGATCATATCCCCCCCTTATGTATTATACATGGAGATCATATCCCCCCTTATGTATTATACATGGAGATCATATCCCCCCTTATGTATTATACATGGAGATCATATCCCCCTTATGTATTATACATGGAGATCATATCCCCCCTTATGTATTATACATGGTGATCATATCCCCCCTTATGTATTATACATGGTGATCATATCCCCCCTTATGTATTATACATGGTGATCATATCCCCCCTTATGTATTATACATGGTGATCATATCCCCCCTTATGTATTATACATGGTGATCATATCCCCCTTATGTATTATACATGGAGATCATATCCCCCCTTATGTATTATACATGGTGATCATATCCCCCTTATGTATTATACATGGAGATCATATCCCCCCTTATGTATTATACATGGTGATCATATCCCCCCTTATGTATTATACATGGAGATCATATCCCCCTTAATCTCCTCTTCTCAAGAGGGAATAAATTCAGTTCCTCTAATCTTTCCTCATAGATCAGTGGTTCTCAACCTTTCTAATGCCGCGACCCCTTAATACAGTTCCTCATGTTGTGGTGACCCCCAACCATAAAATTATTTTCATTGCTACTTCATAACTGTAATTTTGCAGTGGGAGGACTAGTGCCACATCATTGGTGTCAGTGGGAGGACTAGTGCCACATCATTGGTGTCAGTGGGAGGAATAGTGCCACATCATTGGTGTCAGTGGGAGGACTAGTGCCACATCATTGGTGTCAGTGGAAAGAGTAGTGCCACATCATTGGTGTCAGTGGGAGGACTAGTGCCCCATCGTTGGTGTCAGTGGGGGGAATAGTGCCCCATCGTTGGTGTCAGTGGGGGGAATAGTGCCCCATCGTTGGTGTCAGTGGGGGGAATAGTGCCCCATCGTTGGTGTCAGTGGGGGGAATAGTGCCCCATCGTTGGTGTCAGTGGGGGGAATAGTGCCCCATCGTTGGTGTCAGTGGGGGGAATAGTGCCCCATCGTTGGTGTCAGTGGGGGGAATAGTGCCCCATCGTTGGTGTCAGTGGGGGGAATAGTGCCCCATCGTTGGTGTCAGTGGGGGGAATAGTGCCCCATCGTTGGTGTCAGTGGGGGGAATAGTGCCCCATCGTTGGTGTCATTGGGGGGAATAGTGCCCCATCGTTGGTGTCATTGGGGGGAATAGTGCCCCATCGTTGGTGTCAGTGGGGGGAATAGTGCCCCATCGTTGGTGTCAGTGGGGGGAATAGTGCCCCATCGTTGGTGTCAGTGGGAGGAATAGAGCCCCATCGTTGGTGTCAGTGGGAGGAATAGTGCCCCATCGTTGGTGTCAGTGGGAGGAATAGTGCCCCATCGTTGGTGTCAGTGGGAGGAATAGTGCCCCATCATTGGTGTCAGTGGGAGGAATAGTGCCCCATCATTGGTGTCAGTGGGAGGAATAGTGCCCCATCATTGGTGTCAGTGGGAGGAATAGTGCCCCATCATTGGTGTCAGTGGGAGGAATAGTGCCCCATCATTGGTGTCAGTGGGAGGAATAGTGCCCCATCATTGGTGTCAGTGGGAGGAATAGTGCCCCATCATTGATGTCAGTGGGAGGAATAGTGCCCCATCATTGGTGTCAGTGGGGGGAATAGTGCCCCATCATTGGTGTCAGTGGGGGGAATAGTGCCCCATCATTGGTGTCAGTGGGGGGAATAGTGCCCCATCATTGGTGTCAGTGGGAGGAATAGTGCCCCATCGTTGGTGTCAGTGGGGGGAATAGTGCCCCATCGTTGGTGTCAGTGGGGGGAATAGAGTCCCAACATTGGTGTCAGTGGGGGGAATAGTGCCCCAACATTGGTGTCAGTGGGGGGAATAGTGCCCCATCATTGGTGTCAGTGGGGGGAATAGAGACCCATCATTGGTGTCAGTGGGGGGAATAGTGCCCCATCATTGGTGTCAGTGGGAGGAATAGTGCCCCATCATTGGTGTCAGTGGGGGGAATAGTGCCCCATCATTGGTGTCAGTGGGGGGAATAGTGCCCCATCATTGGTGTCAGTGGGGGGAATAGTGCCCCATCATTGGTGTCAGTGGGGGGAATAGTGCCCCATCATTGGTGTCAGTGGGGGGAATAGTGCCCCATCATTGGTGTCAGTGGGAGGAATAGTGCCCCATCATTGGTGTCAGTGGGAGGAATAGTGCCCCATCATTGGTGTCAGTGGGAGGAATAGTGCCCCATCATTGATGTCAGTGTGGTGGAGGGGGAAATAGTGCCCCATCTTTGGGGTCAGGGGGGGGAATAGTGCCCCATCGTTGGTGTCGGTGGGGGGAGGAATAGTGCCCCATTCTTGGTGTCAGTGGGGGGAGGAATAGTGCCCCATCGTTGGTGTCTGTGGGGGGGAGGAATAGTGCCCCATCGTTGGTGTCAGTGGGGGGGAGGAATAGTGCCCCATCGTTGGTGTCAGTGGGGGGGAGGAATAGTGCCCCATCATTGGTGTCAGTGCGGGGGGGGAGGAAATAGTGCCCCATCATTGGTGTCAGTGGGAGAAATAGTGCCCCATTGTTGGTATTAGTCACACAAATGATGGGGCACTATTCCTCCCACTGACACCAATGATACTTACCTTGCTGACCCCTGCTCCAGCCTGGGCTCACTCTCTCACTTACCTGTCAGCTGTCTTCCTTCTCTGGCCGCTCTCCTCTTCACTTACTCCGGCAGTTCCCTCGATCTTCTTAGATCTACGCGCGCTGCCGCTCGGCTCCTCCTCTCCAAGCTCCACCTCCTCGCCGGTGATTGGCCGCCTGTGTGCCTCTCCTGAGCTACAGTTCCGGTGGCCAATCAGCGGCGAGGAGGCGGAGTTGTTGAGGGATCCCGGAGGTGTGGCCAGGTGACAGGGCAGCGTGTCATCCCGCCCACACATCGACTGAGTCAGAGGAGCGGTGTCTCGGTTCCTAAGACCATGGGAAATATGTGTTTTCCGATGGTCTTAGGCGACCCCTGGGAAATGGTCGTTCGACCCCCAAAGGGGTCGCGACCCCCAGGTTGAGAACCGCTGTCATAGATGATCTCCTCCATGCCTCATATCAGTTTGCTTGCCCTTCTCTGTACTTTCTCCAGTTCCCCAATGCTCTTTTTGTGAATTGGTGTCCAAAACTGAACTGCATATTCCAGATGAGGTGTTACTAATGATTTGTACCAGAGGGGAAATGATATCTCTCTCCTTGGAGTCTCTTCCTCTCCTAATACAAGAGAGTATGCTAGGAGGAGGGATTGAAGGAAGAGGATTGGTGCTGGGATGAGGGATTGGGGGGGATTTGCACTAGAATGGTGGACTGGAGGGGGCATTTGTGCTAGGAGAGGGGATTGGGGGGGGGGTTGTGCTAGGAGGGGGGACTGGGAGGGCTAGGGTAATTTGTAGGGGGTTGTGCTAGGAAAATGGATTTAGGGGAATTTGTGCTAGGAGGGGGGGATTGAAGGGAAATGATTGGCGCTGGGAAGAGGGATAGGGGGTATTTGTGCTAAAGGGGTGGATTAGAGGGAATTTGTGCTAGAAAAGGAGATTGGGGGGGCATTGTGCTAGGAGGGGGGATTTGTTTTAGGAGGGGAGATTGGGGGGGGGCATTGTGCTAAGAGGGGGAACATTTTACATGCTCCATCCTAAAAAAACAGTAACATGTAACATGTTCCCTTAAGGTGAACCTATCCTTTAAAGGCAAACTGATCATGTAAGCCTGCTTCCTATTCCATAAAGGAACAGTTCACCTTTCGTAACATATTTGGGATGTAACATGTTACAAACGGACCGGCCATCCTGTTGTGACCGCTAGCGGGGGATCTTCTCCTCCCCGCTAGTGGTCACAACTTTTAAAAAAACATGGCTGTGCGGGACTCCGATGAGAACTAATATATGTAGACTGGACTGGACGAAGATTACAACATGAGTTGGTATTTCGATCATTTAAATGTGGAAGTACAATTTTCATCAGCAACTGGTTTGGGTTGCCTAAACCCCATATAATGTATTCTTAATCCAGTCCAGTCTACACACCCTTCTTGACATCAAATCCTGAAGAAGGGGGCAATTTCTGGCCCCTGAAATGTGTTGGCTCCATTTTATCCTTTATTGAAATCAATTTGTATCTGGACTAATAATCTATCATTTGGCCCTTCAATTTTAGATCCATTTAGCCATACAGGGTTGCTTGGGTCTCACAGCTGAACAAAATTTACAAATATTTTGGCAGGTTAAACAGCCTGCATGTATGAATTTCCAACGGAGGTCAGCTTTAAGGTATCCTTAATGTCCGTAATTTCACATCATGACCTGCGAACGGTGAAAGATTGTTGTATTTCCCCAGTAGTGAATGAAGTCATAGTTTCGATGAATGCCTCCAATGTGCATTTCATATCTCAGGCCTTTAGCATTGTCATACAAAGACAATATGAATATCATGAGCTCAACTACTGTATCAAAGGCAGCCTGTTATTTCTCTAAGTGAGGATTGCCAGAAGCTGCAATAGTCAGGAAACCAAGTATCTCTAAAGGTTTATTCATACACAGTTTCACTTTTGCAGCTGGTTCACTTCAAGATTGGACTCTGGTTAGAAAGACTTCGGTCATGGAGACAACACCTGCACAAAGGTTTGTATAACTGCTATATATTCTGCTTTATCTGCTTTATGAGACCCTGATATCGTCTCTTACCTAAGTGCCCCAGGGTGTATTACTGCCACCTGCTGGAGGGGGGGGGGGCAAATCCATTGGCACTGGTGTCAAATACCAGCACTCACTAACCAATTACACTATATTGTCGAAAGTATTTGGATGACCCCTTCACATTTTTGAGTGGTGTTTCCACTGAACAGCTACTGTTAATGCTACAGTGTACATTAGAGATGGTTAGATGCTGGTGGCAACAGTTTAAGGAAGGTCTTTGGCTCCATGTACATGGGACACTTCTGAACGATGGAAACTGACAGCTGGAAATGTAGGTTAAAAAACATCTGTTTAGGAAAGGACAGCCCATAGGTATGGCCATTCTACACTATCGAAGGTCTTGGCCATGTCCAGTAGTGATCCTTCATCCATGTTATCCGCACTAGCCTGAATATTGAGAAAAAACCTGCGGAGGTTGACAGCTGTAGATTTCTGGAGCATGAATCTAGATTGATCCGAATGTATAATCCTGGAGATAACTTTTTTAGGGCGGAGAGCCAACACCTTTGCCAAGACCTTGATATCGCTCTGGAGCAGGGATATCGGCCTGTATGACCCTGGATCAGTGGGGTCTTTGCCTTGATTCAACAGAAGGATGATATTGGCTTTTGTGATAGAGTAGGGCAGACTAACCTGTTCTCTGTCCATTTTAACACACACCTTTAACAAAAATGTCAAAATACTCTCCCCATATTGCTTGTAAACCTCCATGGGCAGTCTATCTTCACCTGGCATCTTGCAGTTAGGGAACATGGCCATTTCCAGCTGTAGCTCCGGTACAAGAAGCTCACTTTACTGCCACTCCAGCCTAGAGCCCTTTATAAGGTACCCTGGTGCTTCCTCTCACTCTTTTGCTATGAGGACTTCTCCACAGGATGGTCACCACCTGGGTTGTTGTGTATTCCTTCTCAGACACGCTTACCCTATTTCTGCACCGTACTTCATGCGCACCCCACAGGGGAATACCCGCAATGATAGCAGTGGTGGAAACCAGGCGTGAGAAAACCACAGCTAAAGCTCAGGAAAAAGTTTGGCTTGCGGATGGCCTGCAAAATACTCAGACCACTGCATCCCTTGCACTGGAGCAGGACCTTGTTTTAACACCGGTCTCTGCATTTGTTTCTAGCTGTATCTCAGGCACGCAACACATGGCTGTAACGGACCCCAGACACCCACGATTGGGTATCTCCGTCAGGAAGGTGCTTCTCAGGCTCTGGAACATGAGACCAGTAAATCTTGCTATTGTTACCCCAAGATCCAGACGACACCAGATTTGAAGTAAACCAGGAGGTAGACTAGTTTATTTGAACACAGATGCAAGAGATATACACTCAGGGGACAGTCCCCCTCCCTGCATAATGACACAGGGTGGGGCAATCTACATTTAGTAACAAGAGACACACAGGTATTACACCTTCACACCAGCAGACAGTCCCATCAGGAGGGAGGGCTGCTGGAGACATCCCCCCCACTAAGCTAATACACATAAACACATACATCTCATAATAGTTTGCTCCCAAGCAAGACAAACAGTAGAACAATGGGATGCAACCACGTAACACCAAACAATCCACAACCCCCCCACCCCACCTATCTCCTAGACATGTCTACACAATATTAGGACAGATAACCCTGTACCCCTAACAGGCACAGGGTGACTTACACATAATAGGGATATGGGGAGCTGAAACAGGGCTCCAAAGTGAACTGGGTTCCATGGCCCCCACCCAAAGTGACTCCCATCACAGTGGCATAACTGGCTAAAGGAGGCTTTTCTGCACATTTTTCAGATAACTAACTTTAATACAGCCATCACAGTCCAAAGTCCACCAAAGTTCATGTTCACATGTGGATTATCAACTCTGGTTGATCCTCGTCGCCAATGAGCACTCCCAATTTGTGGACAGCTGCTAAATCAGAGCTATTGTGCCCAGTGAAAATTTAACTCACATGCTCAAAAAACACTTATCCAGCACTTCATTTTCACCTTCTAATGACTATATGGGGAAGAGCTGCCTCTTTAAATAATACATTTGCTCATGGATAGACTAGGGATTTGCTCCTTATTTGTCTTGTTGCTGAAATTTCCCTTCACTTCCTATGCCAGAGGCAAAACATGAAATAGACGGAAAATCCCTGCAAAGTGAGTAGAAATCCAAATGTTGTTTGCCGAAGAGATGTCTTCATCTAGATTTACCCTCCGCTCCTGTTGCAGTTAAAGTGTATCTAAAGACAAAATTTTGTTTGGTTTCTTTTTTTTGCCGTCTGTGGAGACTTCCCTTGCTTTCAAATTTACAGACATGGTCTATCGTTGTCACCATCAGGAAGCCGGTCCAGAGCAATGGTATGCAGCCTACATTGTACTGAGTGCATGTAGACAGGAGGCTTGTGGGTAGGCATAGTGTGGGGAGGCGTCAGTAAAGACAAAGAGTCCGGTTGCAATAAAACTTGGAACTTGTATTGAAGAGAATGCCAAACTACAAACACCACAGTGGGAGAGCGCCACTTAGGGAAACACAGTTCAGTTCAAATGCAGAGATGCAGTGGGAGGAGATGTGCTGACAGCGTCTGTTTCAGGGGGCAGTGTGCAGCCTAGCTGGTCTGGTCTCAAAGGGGAGGCTTCCTTGCAGGATTGTGAGTCCCTAGCCTGTGCCTACTTGTCTGCAATCTTTTCCTTCCATGCAAGTTCTTTCATTATACACTAGCTACTTTGCAAAAGCGCGCCAAAACCTATGGGGGGAACTTATAAAGGCCCTGCTGACCCAAGATAGCTACCAGGCGACACCTGAAGACAAAGTAGCTAACCAGAACACTGCTGCCATGACCCAGGAATCCAAGTTACCCCTGACTTCCTCTCCAGACTGTGGTGGCACTCAGGTTGAGCGCCACCTACATTAGAGTAAACAGACTGCACCTGTCTACAGGCTGGAGGAGATGAGTAAAAAAATGGAGAAAACCGTATTTTATGAAACAAAATGGCAATTGTTTAATACACCGTGTTTTAAATTTTGTCCACTTATAGTCTATACCAGTGATGGCGAACCTATGGCACGCATGCCAGAGCTGGCACGCACAGCCATCTCAGTGGGCACGCCAGGAAGAAGAGGAAGAACGCGCTCTCCTGCGCACCCCCGGGGGTGCGCACCGGGCGATCTCCATAATCGCTGTGTCCTACGGACACAGCTGATCACGTGACGTGGTAAAAGGCCAATCACAGCGGCCTTTTACCACGTGATCAGCCGTGTCCAATGACACGCTGATCACCGGGAAATGCAAATGCCAGTTCTCGGCTGCACTTTCCTCACGCTGTCAGATCGTGAGGAAAGTACTGCCGAAAACCGGCAGTTGTCAGAGCAGGGAACGGCACCAATCATCAGGGTCACTGATCATCAGTGCCCTGATGATCGGTGCCCAGCAGTGCCACACACAAGTTCCGCCCACCTGTGCCCAGCAATGAACCCACCTGTGCCCAGCAATGTACCCACCTGTGCCCAGCAGTGCGCCCACCTGTGCCCAGCAATGTACCCACCTGTGCCCACCTGTGCCGCCCACCTTTGCCCAGTAGTGCCACCCACCTGTGCCAACCAGTGCCACCCACCTGTGCCCATCAGTGCCACCCACCAGTGCCCATCAGTGCAGCCCAGCAGTGCTGCCAGTCAGTGCCACCAGTCAGTACCCAGCGGTTGTGCCAGTCAGTACCCAGCAGTGCCGCCAGTCAGTGCCCAGCAGTGATGTCAGTCAGTGCCACCTATCAGTGCTGTCTATCAGTACCCATTATCAGTGCCGCATATCAGTGCCACCTATCTGTGACACCTCATTAGTGCTGCCCATCAGTGCCACCCATCAATGATGCCCAGCAGTGCCGCCGTTCAGTGCCATCTGTCAGTGCCTCCAGTTGGTGCTATCAGTCAGTGCCGCTTATCAGTGCCCATCATTTCCTGCATATCAGTGCATCATCAGTGCCTCCTCATCAATGCTCAACAGTGCCGCCTCATCAGTGCTACCTATCTGTGCGGCCTCATCAATGCCCATCAGTGCTGCCTATCAGTACAGCCTCACCAATGCACATCAAAGAAGAAATATTACCTGTTTGCAAAATTTTAGAATAGAAGCAAAGGAAACCTTTTATGTTTTACATTTTTTGCTCTTTTTTCATTTATAGTGCAAAAAATAAAACACCCAGTGGTGATTAAATACCACCAAAAAAAGCTCTATTTGTGTGAAAAAATGATAAAAATTGCATATGGTTAGTGTTGCATGACCGCACAATTGTCATTGTTAAGTGCAACAGCACTGAAAGCTGAAAATTGGCCTGGACAGGAAGGGGGTAGAAGTGCCCGGTAGGCAAGTGATTAATTCCAGTGTTGGCACTTTGAAATAAAAAAGTTGGTTTTGTGTTGCAGTTTGGGCACTCGGGCTCAAAAAGGTTCACCATCACTGGTCTATACTGTACAAATTAACATAATCTATTTAGAACTAGGGCTGGGGGGTAGGCAGCAGAGGCAGCCACCTTAGGTGTTTTAGCAGGAGGTGGGGCAAAAAGAATGACCAGCAACCTATGCTGCTTAGGCAGTTCACAGCTCATGTAAGGTGGTGCACTTTGGTCTTTTTGCCTTGGCAGACCCTTGTCCCAGTGCTTCCAATGCCTCATACATTTTCACTTATGATAAGGGATGAGCAGAGCCAGAACCAGTTTTCCTGAACCCATAGGGAGGCTGTCAATTACCAGTGGCCATATCAGGTCAATAATATCATGAGCATCCACGCTTCTTTGTATAATTGCAGCCAGCGGTGGACTGACAACTCATTGGGCCTCAGGGCAATTGGGGATCATGGGGCCCCTGTGTCCTTGCCCACACTCAAAGCACACCCAAGAAAGCCTATAAAAAGGTACCAGGGGCATTTCATGGGGCCACAGTTAGTAAAAGATAAATTTAGAGGTTCAAATATAAATTACTGTATCACCCAATATATGGCTTCCATCCAGTAGCCAAAAAATATTCAGACCAAAGAAGAGATTTGTTAAAAGAGATTCACAAGAAAGCGCTACATTATGGACAGAATGCGATAATCAGAAAAATTTCCAAAAATTATGCTTTATTACACATTAGTGATTGACACTCGGGCAATCGCCCTGGTTTACCATCACCTCAGTATGAGACAATACACACAGACCTAAAACCATTAAAATCACACCAAGACCGGTCTGGATATATGTGCTGCAAAGGCTATGACCACCATAGTCTAAAGCATTTGCAGCACCGCACATTGGTTACACTCCCTGTAGGAGGTATTTTCAAAAAATTATACCATGGGTATATAATATCACATACTATGCATATAAGCACATATAGTTACCACATAGGTTACACTCCCTAAAGAAGGTGTTATCAAAAATTGTACCATTGGTATATAATATCACATGCAAGCATAAGGCAAATACAGTTACCACATGGAGAGAAGCATAACCCTAGGCTTATATAAGGCAATGTGGGTAAAAAATTGAATGAAAAAAAGGTCTGTGTTTAGGTCTGTGTGTATTGTCTCATACTAAGGTGATGGTAAACCAGGGCGATTGCCCGAGTGCCAATCATTAATGTGTAATAAAGCATAATTTTTGGAAATTTTTCTGAGTATCGCATTCTGTCCATAATGTAGCCGCTTTCTTGTGAATCTCTTTTCACAAATCTCTTCTTTGGTCTGCATTTCATGGGGCCCCCTACTGACCCCGGGCCCTCGGGTACTGCCCGAGTGCTCGAATGGCCAGTCCGCCCCTGATTGCTGCTGAAGGGTAGCAGCTCATTGGGCCAGCAATATAGAGAATTTCCAGGTTCAATCACAATCCAATCCACAATCCAAACTCATCCCAGCTGATACGAAGAAAAACTCTAGCTTTAATTATTTATTTATTTTTTGTATTTGGATCGACCTACGAATTCATTTCAGCAAATTGTTTAGCCAACAACGTATCTTCCCCGCAATACTCCCTCTGTACCTATCCACTGTGAAAAAGAAAAAAAATAGCCTAACAAAGCCTCAAACTCTCCGGTTTCAGAAGCTATTGCCTGTTTCCCAAAGCAATCCCATCTTCACCAAGCAAATAAACAGAAAGTCTGTCTGCCATGACTGAGCTACAGAGATGGGGAGAACTGTGGATGGAGTATTCTGGCTGGGCAATACTGCCTCCACAGGTTGAGATTATGTTACTGCACCCTTATGTCTTGAGTCCTGTATACCTGCAATGACAAGCATGCTCTTCATCAGCAGGGCTTTTTTTCCGTGGGAATGCGGGGGAATGCAGTTTCGGCACCTCCAGCACTGAATGTATGTAGTGGCAAGGGTTGTTGGGGTGTGCTGGAGGGTCTACTAATACTGGCTGCTGGGGTATCAATTGCTGCTGGAGGGGAAGTCTATTTTTGTTGGGATCTCTTGTTTCTGAGGAGTCAGTTGTTGTTCGGGAGTCATTTGTTCCTAGGAGGGATCTACTGTTGAGGGAGAGATCTATTGATGCTGGCTACTGGAGGGTCTATTGATTCTAGCTGCTGGGAGATCTGTTGTGCTGCTGGGGGTCTATTTTTGCTGAGGTGGATCCTTTTTTGGCTGGGGTGTTATTTAGTTGTGGGAGGTCCATTGATGCTACTTATAGTTACATAGTTACAATTAGTTAGTCTGGCTGAAAAAAGAGTCCATCCAGTACAACCAATGAAAAAAAATATATATAATCCTACACCCACAGTTGATCCAGGGGAAGGCATAAAACCCAGCAAAGCACGATTCAATTTGCTCCTGCAGGGAAAAAAAATCCTTCCTGATCCCCCGAGAGGCAATTGGATATTCCCTGGATCACCTTTCCCTATAAATGTTATATCCAGTTATATTCTGTGTATCCAAGAAAGAATCCAGGACTTTCCTACAGCAATCCACTGAGCTGGCCACAACCAACTCTTGAGGGAGTCTATTCCACATTTTCACAGCTCTTACTGTTAAAAAACCTTTCCGTGCTTGGAGATTAAACTTCTTTTCCTCCAGATGTAAAGAGCGCCCCCTTGTCCTCTGTGATGACCTCAGGGTGAATACATGGAGATCATATCCCCCTTATGTATTATACATGGTGATCATATCCCCCTTATGTATTATACATGGAGATCATATCCCCCCTTATGTATTATACATGGTGATCATATCCCCCCTTATGTATTATACATGGAGATCATATCCCCCCTTATGTATTATACATGAAGATCATATCCCCCCTTATGTATTATACATGGAGATCATATCCCCCCCTTATGTATTATACATGGAGATCATATCCCCCCTTATGTATTATACATGGAGATCATATCCCCCCCCTTATGTATTATACATGGAGATCATATCCCCCCTTATGTATTATACATGGTGATCATATCTCCCTTATGTATTATACATGGAGATAATATCCCCCCCCTTATGTATTATACATGGCGATCATATCCCCCCTTATGTATTATACATGGAGATCACATCCCCCCTTATGTATTATACATGGAGATCACATCCCCCTTATGTATTATACATGGAGATCATATCCCCCCCCCCCCCGTATGTATTATACATGGAGATCATATCCCCCTTATGTATTATACATGGAGATCATATCCCCCTTATGTATTATACATGGAGATCATATCCCCCCCTTATGTATTATACATGGAGATCATATCCCCCCTTATGTATTATACATGGAGATCATATCCCCCCTTATGTATTATACATGGAGATCATACCCCCCTTATGTATTATACATGGAGATCATATCCCCCCTTATGTATTATACATGGAGATCATATCCCCCCTTATGTATTATACATGGAGATCATATCCCCCCCTTATGTATTATACATGGAGATCATATCCCCCCTTATGTATTATACATGGAGATCATATCCCCCCTTACGATCATGGTGGCAAGCCCTTAAGAGCAGCCCTGCGGTGAACAGCTCCACACACAGTAAATGGGGAGGACTGGATGAGAGGGGCTGAAAGATATCTTGCGGTGGGTGGGATGGACCTGTTGCCCTAACCAATGTGCAATAATATATACATACCCCATTGTGGTTACCTATATCAACATGATGACTATTGAGATTTATAATGCACTATAATAGTGTGACATTACCTACTTCATATAGCAGTGTGCCAGCTGTGTATATACAGGTGGAACTCAAAAAATTAGAATATGGTGCAAAAGTTCATTTATTTCAGTGCAGCAACTTGCAAGGTGAAACTAATATATGAGACTCATTACATGCAAAGCAAGATAGTTCAAGCCGTGATTTGTCATCATTGTGATGATTATGGCTTACAGCTCATGAAAACCCCAAATCCACAATCTCAGAAAATGAGAATATTACATGCAATCAATAAAACAAGGATTGTACATAGAACAATATCGGACCTCTGAAAAGTAGAAGCTGCATATGTACTCAGTACTTGGTTTGGGCCCCTTTTGCAGCAATTACTGCCTCAATGCGGCGTGGCATGGAAGCTATCAGCCTGTGGCACTGCTGAGGTGTTATGGAAGACCAGGATGCTTCAATAGCGGCCTTCAGCTCTTCTGCATTGTTCGGTCCCATGTCTCTCATCTTTCTCTTGGCAATGCCCCATAGATTCTCTATGGGGTTCAGGTCAGGCAAGTTTGCTGGCCAATCAAGCACAGTAATCCCACGGTCATTGAACCAGGTTTTGGTGCTGTTGGTAGTGTGGGCGGTGCCAAGTCCTGCTGGAAAATGAAGTCAGCGTCCCCATAAAGCTCGTCTGCGGAAGGAAGCATGAATTGCTCCAAAATCTCCTGGTAGACGGCTGCATTGACCCTGGACTTAATGAAGCACAGTGGACCAACACCAGCAGATGACATGGCTCCCCAAATCAACACAGACTGTGGAAACTTCACACTGGACTTCAAGCATCTTTCAGTGTGTGCCTCTCCATTCTTCCTCCATACTCGGGGTCCTTGTGCCTCTCCATTCTTCCTCCATACTCGGGGTCCTTGTGCCTCTCCATTCTTCCTCCATACTCGGGGTCCTTGTGCCTCTTCATTCTTCCTCCATACTCGGGGTCCTTGTGCCTCTCCATTCTTCCTCCATACTCGGGGTCCTTGGGCCTCTCTATTCTTCCTCCATACTCGGGGTCCTTGTGCCTCTCCATTCTTCCTCCATACTCGGGGTCCTTGGGCCTCTCCATTCTTACTCCATACTCTGGGTCCTTGGGCCTCTCCATTCTTCCTCCATACTCGGGGTCCTTGTGCCTCTCCATTCTTCCTCCATACTCGGGGTCCTTGTGCCTCTCCATTCTTCCTCCATACTCGGGGTCCTTGGGCCTCTCCATTCTTCCTCCATACTCGGGGTCCTTGGGCCTCTCCATTCTTCCTCCATACTCGGGGTCCTTGGGCCTCTCCATTCTTCCTCCATACTCGGGGTCCTTGGGCCTCTCCATTCTTCCTCCATACTCGGGGTCCTTGGGCCTCTCCATTCTCTCTCCATACTTGGGGTCCTTGTGCCTCTCCATTTTTCCTCCATACTCTGGGTCCTTGGGCCTCTCCATTCTTCCTCCATACTCGGGTGCCTTGGTTTCCAAATGAGATCCTAAAGTTGCTCTCATCAGAAAAGAGGACTTTGGACCACTGAGCAACAGACCAGGTCTGTTTTTCTTTAGCCCAGGTAAGACGCTTCTGACGTTTGTTGTACAGGAGCGGCTTGTCAAGAAGAATATGACATTTACGGGAGACCGGATATAGTGAATACAGGGTCCAGAAAGACCAGATAAAGTGAATGCAGGGTCCGGGGAGAGCAGATATAGTGAATGCAGGGTCCTGGGAAACCGGATATAGAGAATGCAGGTTCCTGGGAGACCGGATATAGTGAATGCAGGGTCCGGGGAGACCGAATATAGTGAATGCAGGGTCTGGGGAGACCAGATATAGTGAATGCAGGGTCCAGGGAGAGCGGATATAGTGAATGCAGGGTCTGGAGAGACCGGATATAGTGCATGCAGGGTCCGGGGAGACCAGATATAGTGAATGCAGGGTCCGGGGAGAGCGGATATAGTGAATGCAGGGTCTGGGGAGACCAGATATAGTGAATGCAGGGTCCGTGGAGAGCGGATATAGTGAATGCAGGGTCCAGGGAGACCAGATATAGTGAATGCAGGGTCCGTGGAGACCGGATATAGTGAATGCAGGGTCCGGGGAGACCGGATATAGTGAATGCAGGGTCCGTGGAGACCGGATATAGTGAATGCAGGGTCCGTGGAGAGCGGATATAGTGAATGCAGGGTCCGGGGAGACCAGATATAGTGAATGCAGGGTCCGGGGTTTAGTAATATTTTACCATTCTGCTAACAAGACACCATCCACAAGGGGTTAATCTCTGCCCACTAAGTGCTTACTACATGCTTCCTTTAGGAGTATAGATTGCTCATCATGATTTCTTATTTTGATCTTGCAGGAAGATAAAAGCCATTTCTTTTGAAGATTATCACAAAATTTGGAGTGAAATCGCTACATCGACTGACGCTGAGGATTTACAAGCTGCAGGTAAAGATGGACAGGGGCATAGAGACTGTGAGCCTTGTCTAAGTCCCAGTGTTTTATTAGGCTTACCACGCTTTATATTTATCATTTTTGCTCTCAGGAAAGTACTTTGTTATATAAATGGAAAAAGATCAGAGTTTTGTCTGTAGTGGTACCTCAGGCAGTACCTTGTATGACCAGTAGACGTCACTGGTGTTCCAAGAAACAAGACTGAAATTCAAAGAGTACAGCTTGGACCTTGAAGAAGGGGACATTTCCCGAAAGCTTGTCCTCAAAATTGTATGTTAGTGCAAATAAAAAAAAAAAAAAGTATCACGTCAGTACTCAATTGTTTCTGTCGCAAATGCACTAATACGGCTACAATCACCTCAAGCAAAATTCAAACGTAAAATATATTGGTTTGGAACATTTTTTTTTTATGGTGGTCTAAAACAGGGGTCCCTTTGCTTGCTTTTATCCGGCCCTTGGGGCACTTTTCCTTCCACTGATACCAACGATGGGGCACTATTCCTCTCACTGACACCAACAATTGGGCGCTATTCCTCCCATGGACACCAATGATGGGGAGCTATTCCTCCAACTGATATCAATGACAGGGCACTGTTCCTCCCACCGACCCCAACGACGGAGCACTGTTCCTCCCACCGACCCCAACGACGGAGCACTGTGCCTCCCATTGATCCCAACGACGGGGCACTGTTCCTCCCATTGATCGCAACGACGGGACACTGTTCTTCCCATTGATCCCAACGACGGGACACTGTTCCTCCCATTGATCCCAATGACGGGGCACTGTTCCTCCCATTGATCCCCACGACGGGGCACTGTTCCTCCCATTGATCCCAACGACGGGGCACTGTTCCTCCCATTGATCCCAACGACGGGGCACTGTTCCTCCCATTGATCCCAACGACGTGGCACTGTTCCTCCCATTGATCCCTACGACGGGGCACTGTTCCTCCCATTGATCGCAACGACGGGGCACTGTTCCTCCCATTGATCGCAACGACGGGACACTGTTCCTCCCATTGATCCCAACGACGGGGCACTGTTCCTCCCATTGATCCCAATGATGGGGCACTGTTCCTCCCATTGATCCCAACGACGGGGCACTGTTCCTCCCATTGATCCCAACGACGGGGCACTGTTCCTCCCATTGATCCCAACGACGGGGCACTGTTCCTCCCATTGATCCCAACGACGGGGCACTGTTCCTCCCATTGATCCCAACGACGGGGCACTGTTCCTCCCATTGATCCCAACGACGGGACACTGTTCCTCCCATTGATCTCAACGACGTGCAACTGTTCCTCCAATTGATCCCAACGACGTGGCACTGTTCCTCCCATTGATCCCAACGACGGGGCACTGTTCCTCCCATTGATCCCAACGACGGGGCACTGTTCTTCCCATTGATCCCAACGACGGGGCACTGTTCCTCCCATTGATCCCAACGACGGGGCACTGTTCCTCCCATTGATCCCAACGACGGGGCACTGTTCTTCCCATTGATCCCAATGACGGAGCACTGTTCTTCCCATTGATCTTAACGACGGGGCACTGTTCTTCCCATTGATCCCAACGACGGGGCACTGTTCTTCCCATTGATCCCAACAACGGGGCACTGTTCTACCCATTGATCCCAACGACGGGGCACTGTTCTTCCCATTGATCCCAACAACGGGGCACTGTTCTTCCCATTGATCCCAAGGACGGGGCACTGTTCTTCCCATTGATCCCAACGACGGGGCACTGTTTCTCCCACTAACCACCAATGATGTGGCACTGTTCCTCCCACTGACCCAAAGATGGAGCACTGTTCCTCCCACTGACCCCAACGACGGGGCACTGCTCCTCCCACTGATACCAATGATGGGGCACTGTTGCTCCCACTGACATCAATGACAGGGCACTGCTCCTCCCACTGATGCCAGCGCATTTTCACTCCCACTGACCAAAATCCAGCCCCCCTAAAGTTTGAAGGGCAGTAAACTGGCCCTTTTTTTACAAACGTTTGGAGACCCCTGGTCTAAAAAATGAAAAATATATTTATTTTCCATAAAGCGGAAATATATTCACCTCAACTTTTCAGCGATGTGATTACATCCTTTGCCGGCTGCTGTCATCTTCCCTCTGCGAGCCAGGCTTTCTGCTTCTTGATTGGTCGTGGGGGATGGCATCATGCGCAGCCTAGTATACATTCAATTGATAACTGTGAGCAGGTAGTAAGTGTGCAAAGGACATAGCATGTCTCTTCTGCACCAAATTGCTGCCTGTTTGCAGTTTTTACAAGTTAGGTTTAGTTCCGCTTTAAAGCGGAGCTCCGGGCTCCCCCAAAAAATTAAAAGTCAGTAGCTACAAATACGGTAGCTGCTGACTTTTAACATAAGGACACTTACCTGTCCAGGGGATCCTGCGATGTCATTACCCGAGCCAATTCTTCAATCGGCTTCGGGTGCTTGCGTCGGCATCTTAAGTAACGGAAATCGTCAGTGAAGCCTTACGGCTTCACAGCTGGTTTCCTACTGCAAGCTGCGCTTTGTGAATGGTCTCGCAATTACACTTTAATATGTAAAAATATGTATTTCTGTATATTAATATTAAGTATTTCTTTCTTTGAAAAGTAGGGGAGTTTTAGTCTACCTTTTACATGTCTTCCAGAGAAGACATAGCAGTCTATTGTAAAGGGTTTGTTGCTGACTGAGCTCAATAGCTCAAGCAGATATGTACACAAAGAAAGGGAGTCAGAGCCAAGAATCATATGGGGTTATTTATTAAAACTGCCCGTTGCAAAATTCGGTGCAGCTCTGCATAGAAACCAATCGGCTTCCACATTTTATTGTCAAATCTTAAAATGAACAAGGCGACGCTCAGCAGGGTGGACATAAACAGTAATAGAAACCTGACAGAGGTCCTAATCCTTCCCTACTGTATCCAAAACTAAACAAAATAAAGTTTGACCTATACATACACTTTTAGCCCTGGTTCACACAGATGCGGTGCAGAATTTGCAGTGTTTTCTTTGCACCGCAGCATGTGAACCGCTGTGGGTGTGTATGTTATGTTAACAATACCCTGAAATCTGTCCGCAAAACCTGGTGCGATGTGCAGAATCCCCATATGATCCGATTCTAGTGCGGACAAAAAAAAAAAGGGTCCTGCAAAAACTAAAAAAAACCCAGCGGTGATCAAATACCACCAAGAGAAAGCTCTATCCGTCCTTAAAAAATTGGTAAAAATGTACCATGTTTACAGTGTTGCATGATCACGTAATTGTCATTCAAAGTGGGCAGCACAGTAGCTAAATGGTTAGCACTTCCACCTGGCAGTACTAGGGTCGTTGGTTAGAATCCCCACCATGGCACCACCTGCCTGGAGTTTGCATGTTCTCCCTGTGCCTGCGTTGGTTTCCTCCGGGTACTCCGGTTTCCTCCCACACTCCAAAGACATGCTGGTAGGGTAATTGGCTCCTGTCTAAATTGTCCCTAGTATGTGTATGTATGAATGTGAGTTAGGGACCTTAGATTGTACACCCCTTGAGGGTTAGGGACTGATGTGAATGTACAATATATATGTAAAGTGCTGCGTTAATTGATGGCGCTATATAAGTACCTGAAATAAATAAAGTGTGAGAGCGCTAAAAATTGAAAATTGGCCTGGGTAGGAAGGGAGTGGAAGTGCCTGGTAGGCAAGGGGTTGATAGTCTCTTTGAGAGGGCTTAAAGTGGTTGTAAACCTCAGACATGAAATATGAACAAAGCACATCCCTCTATAGTGTGTACTTGCTTGAATTGAGCACTTGGGGGTTGATTTACTAAAGGCAAATAGACTGTGCACCTTGCAAAGTGCAGTTGTTCCAGAGCTTAGTAAATGAGGTAAAGCTTCGCTTTGCAAAGAATATCCAATCACACGCAAGGAAAAAAAAAAAAACAACTTTTTTGGGTTGCACATGATAGGATGATGGAAGTCAGCAGAGCTTATGCTCATTTACTAAGTTCTGGAGTAACTTTGCAAAGTGCACATTCTTTTTGCCTTTAGTATATCAACCCCTAAGTGTCATTTCTGTCTGATGCCACCTTCCTCTGCTATCTGAGTCACTTCCAACAAGTTTTCCTGACATCAAGAGAATAATGGTGACAGGGTAGGGAGCTCCAGTAGATTATCAGCCTCAGCTCTGTTCTTGAGAGCTGTGTGAAAGGGGGGGGGGGGTATCCCTTTCCTCCAATCAGCTCTCAGAACTCTCCTCACTGGGCTCTGTAGAGTGTAAGGTCAGCTTTCCATCCCCTTCTGAAACCTCAGACAAACTTTATAAATTCATCATTTTGAACGGCTGTAGAGGAAAGAACACTGCAGATAAACAGGTACAACTTATGTAGGAGGATTTCTTTCATCTCTGTGTATCACTTGAGGCCAGTCACTGCACTGGGGGTATGGAAGGGTTTACAGCCACTTTAATAGCCTCTTTGGGAGGGCTGAATAGCTTCTTAGAGATAACACAGTGAGTCTCCAGAGGACACCAGACAGCTCTGGATTACTGACAAAATTAGTTTAAGTTTTAACAATCTATTTTCCATTTTTCTGCAGGGCATAAAGGACTCAAATCCAAAGAACAGGACAAGCAAACCAATGAAACTAGTAATGCAAACAAACAGTAAGTAGGATAACATACCGCTGATTAACCACAACTCAATTTGCTATAGGCTGGGCGGGACGTTCGTCTTTCCGGATAGATGTCATATGACATCCTCCCAAAACGAGCCTCACGCATGGCCGAATGGGTGCAATCTGTCACCGGCACAGCAGATGACTGATCAGTGTACCAGCCCACTACTGGTACCATGTGATCGCCGTGGCCAATCACAGCTGATCACTTCACAACTGTAAACTCAATTCAGTTCATACCATTCACTGTGTACAATCATGTTGCTAGCCGTGATTGGTCACAGTGATCACATGGTATAGACAGGGCCCATCTGTACCATGTGATTAGCTTTGGCCGATCACAACAAAACACACTGAATGAATCAATTTCATTCAGTAGAATGCTTGCTTATAGAAGTGAAATTCACTGCTATAAACAATCATAATGTGTAAAAAAAAAAAAAAAAATCCTGATCACTTCCCCAGAGTAGTACAATGTTACTATGGTAACATTATATTACTCTGGTCACAGAGAGTTAAAAAAAAAATCATAAAAAAAGAAAAATTTTTTTTTTTTGTTGTACTGTCACCAGCCAGTGTCCCTGATCAACGCCACACCAGTTGCATGATGGTAACATTATATTACTCTGGTCACAATGAGTAAAAAAAAAAAAATCGTAAAAAAAAAGGAAATAAATGTAATGAAAAAGAAAAAAAATTTTTTGTTGTACTGTCACTAGTCCGTGTCCCTGATCACCGCCACACCCGTTGCATGATGATGCTGACAGTAAAAAAATAGTGAAATAAATTTAATTTCTTCATTTCCCAAAAAAGTATAACAAAAAAACAACTTCAAAAACTCTCCATGCTTCTTACTAAATACCTTTCACTGTCTACTTTCCAAAAGGGGGTAATTTGGGTGGTATTTGTACTGTCCTAGTGTTGTCGGTCCTCAAGAAATGAGATTGGTCGATCAGGATTGATCGATTTCCAGATACAGTGGGGCAAAAAAGTATTTAGTCACCACCAATTGTGCAAGTTCTCCCACTTAAAAAGATGAGAGAGGCCTGTAATTGGCATCATAGGTAGACCTCAACTATGAGAGACAAAATGAGAAAACAAATCCAGACAATCACATTGGCTGATCTGGAAAGAATTTATTTGCAAATTATGGTGGAAAATAAGTATTTGGTCAATATACTGTATACTGTTCTGTATGTACCAAAGTTTGTGGACTCTATAACTTTCCTAAAGACTACATAATATACACTGATTTTGGTTATTTTCACCAAAGAAATATAGCAGAATACATTTTGGCCTAAATTTATGAAGAACAATTATTTATTTTCAAAATTTTATAACAAAGAAAAACTTTTTTTTTTTAATTTTCGGTCTCATTTCATTTATTTAGTAAAAAAATAAAAACCCAGTGGTGATTAAATACTAAAAGAAAGCTTTTCAGAAAGCAATTCAGATTGGGTACAGTGTTGCATGACCGCGCAATATTAGTTCAAAGCATGACAGCGCTGAAAGCTGAAAATTGGCCTGGGCAGGAAATAGATAAAAGTGCCTGGTATTGAAGGGGTTAAATGGGCAGCACAGTGGCTAAATGGTTAGCACTTCCACCTGGCAGTACCAGGGTCGTTGGTTCAAATTCCAACCACGGCACCACCTGCCTGGAGTTTTGCATGTTCTCCCTGTGCCTGCGTGGGTTTCCTTCGGGTACTCCGGTTGCCTCCCATACTCCAAAGACATGCTGGAAGGTTAATTGGCTCCTGTCTAAATTGTCCCTAGTATGTGTATGTATGAATGTGAGTTAGGGACCTTAGATTGTTTGCCCCTTGAGGGTTAGGGCCTGATGTGAATGTACAATATATATGTAAAGCGCTGCGTAAATTGATGGCGCTATATAAGTACCTGAAATAAATAAAGTGTGAGAGCGCTGAAAATTGAAAATTGGCCTGGGTAGGAAGGGGGTGGATGTGCCTGCTAGGCAAGGGGTTGATAGTCTCTTTGAGAGATTGTAAACCTCAGACATGAAATATGAACAAAGCACATCCCTCTATAGTGTGTACTTGCTTGAAGTACCTGAAATAAATAAACACATGGCTGTATTCCATATCATCATATTCATGTCATCCAGTCTTCTTTCTAGCCAGCAGTTGTCACTTTACTCCTCTTTCACATATTCAGATATAAATATGAAAAAGTTAACTGGAAAGCAATCCCCTCTTCTGTGTTGTTTGTTGAGTTAAGCCATAGTGCTCTGGGGAATCCTTGGTTATGTTTAAAGGTTAATTTGTAAAACAAATAGTATGTGTATAATAAATAAACAAAATGGAATTGTCATTGAACCATTACAGTTTCCTTTTTTAGGGCTCATTCATTTGGGGTGATTAATCCAATCCTCTACACAGAGCTGCTGGCACATGAATGTACATGTAGGCAGCCCATAGATACACGTGGATACACACAGTCGCATGTCAAAGTTTAACATGTGGGCAAGAGTGGGTGAACGGATCTGAACGCAGACACTGTGCCTTTGGATCCATGCGCCTGCTCCTGCCTGCATGTCCCACTTTGTCATGTGATTGTGTCTGTGCAGCCGCTGCATGCGCATGCACTACTATGGGCTGCCTGCATGTAGGTCCAAGGTGCATACACACACGCCTGCAAATGGCTCTGCATGGGGGACACTATTAATCACCCGTCTGAATGAGCCCGTAACCCTTGGCACCAAATTGTTTGATCTACTACCAACTTCTCATCATGTATCTTTTTGCATGGATAGATACAACATCATTACCCGCAGGGGGCTTATTGATGATAGAAGAAGAGTGATTCCATCCATACGGCTGGGGAGTGAGGAGGACCCTCACAAATGTGTGTTCTGCCGGTTGTCGGGTATGTACTGTATCTGTTATATGTGTTGGGGTGATGCAAATTCCCTACAGTCAGAGGTATAGTGAGTGTTCCTACCCAGGGGCGGACTGGCAACTCATGGGGCCCCCGGGCAATAGGGGATCATGGGACCCCTGTGTCCTTGCCTATACTCAAAAAAGCCTATGAAAAAGGTATCAGGGGCATCTCATGGGGCCCCCTACTGACCCCGGGCCCTCGGGCAGTACCCGAGTTTCCAAATGGTCAGTCCGCCCCTGTTCCTACCTATCATGTAGTATTGTTGACAAACGAGATCAACAGTCGTAAGAGAAATATAAAGGCCGCCAGCAGGACCGGTGCTAGAATATTTTGCGCCCTAGGCAAGACCAGCTACTTGTGCCCCCCCCACAAAAAAAAATTTTAAATATTAAATCAACAAAACATAAAACTGCTAAATGTATTTTAATTTGCAAAAATAAGTGCCACCAGCACCAATATTAAAGACAAAATATATATTAGCTATTTATATGGGCAGCACAGTGGCAAAATGGTTAGCACTTCTGCCTGGCAGTACTCTGGTCGTTGGTTCGAATCCCAACCACAGCACCACCTGCCTGCAGTTTGCATGCTCTCCCTGTGCCTGTGCGGGTTTCCTCCGGGTGCTCCGATTTCCTCCGACACTCCAAAGACATGCTGGTAGGTTAATTGGATCCTGTCTAAATTGACCCTAGTATGTGTATGTATGAATGTGAGTTAGGGACTTTAGATTGTACGTCCCTTGAGGGTTAGGGACTGATGTGAATGTACAATATATATGTAAAGAGCTGCGTAAATTGACGGCGAGATATAAATACCTAAAATAAATAAATAAATTAACTGTATTAACCAATCAGACAGAGAAACAACAAAAAAAAAGCAACAGACTTGCAAAACTCCACAGTGATCAGCGGCCACCAGTCAGCTTAAAGTAAGGGACTGAGTCTGAGAGGAACACTGGAAGGAGCGGCAGCTCAGTTGCTACACTGACCCCAGACACCTGGCATCTTCCTCTGTCCTTTCTTCCTCCCCCTTTCCTCAGCTGAAGGATCATTCATGACATGGCGGCGTCCCACACGATTAATCAGCATCTGCTCCCTTTACCCCGACCATTGTCCACCCCCCCTCCTCCTCCCGTCACCACCATGACCCACTGTCCTCCTAGGCTAAGCTCACCTCTGATGGCTCCTGCCGGGGCACAGAGTTCAGGCTGCTGCTCTCAGTGAGGACAGGCAGCCTCCCAGCACTACACCACTTCCCTTGGCTTCCCCATAGGCTCTAGCTGTGTAGAAGGTACTAAATGGTCATGTGTGTGTACAGGCTGTGAGACAATTGTACGGAAGCGTAGGCAGGACAGAGCACACGGAGAAGATGGGGAACACACAAAACTTTATTGAAGCAACAAATTGACAGACACTCAATGGGGAAATGGCAGGGAGGGTGATGTGTGCGCAAACCAGGGACGATTCCAGGCACGGGGGGTCTTCAGCGACAGGCAGGCAATCTCCCCCCTAGGCTTGGGGCCTCAGCCGAGCTCCCTCCATGACTGGACAGCGGATTGGAGACTCGGGCAACAGGCGGCAACCTACCACTGGGCAGGGGCCTCGGGCGACAGGCGGCAACCTACCACTGGGCAGGGGCCTCGGGCAACAGGCGGCAACCTACCACTGGGCAGGGGCCTCGGGCAACAGGCGGCAACCTGCCACTGGGCAGGGGCCTCGGGCAACAGGCGGAACCTACCACTGGCAGGGGCCTTGGGCAACAGGCGGCAACCTACCACTGGGCAGGGGCCTCGGGCAACAGGCGGCAATCTACCCCTGGGCAGGGGTCTTGGGCAACAGGCGGCAACCTACCACTGAGCAGGGGCCTCGGGCAACAGACGGCAACCTACCACTGGGCAGGGGCCTCGGGCAACGGGCGGCAATCTACCCCTGGACAGGGGCTCGGGCAACAGGCGGCAACCTACCACTGGGCAGGGGCCTCGGGCAACGGGCGGCAATCTACCCCTGGACAGGGGCTCGGGCAACAGGCGGCAATCTACCCCTGGGCAGGGGCCTCGGGGACTCAACGGGACTCTAGCTGTGGAGACTGGCCACAGCACAGCTCCCACCCAGCTTTCTAGGGTCATTGGGTTCACGGGGCACCACAGGTAGCTATACTCCGGGCATGCCATCAGGACACGGGTGGTCAGTGCACACACAGCGGAGACAGTTCAGGACACGAGTGGTTGGTGCACACACCGGGGACAGTTCAGAACACGGGTGGTCGGTGCGCACAGCAGGCACAGTTCAGGACACAGGTGGTCAGTGCGCACAACAGGGACAGTTCAGGACATGGTGGTCGGTGCACACAGCGGGGACAGTTCAGAACACAGGTGGTCGGTGCACACAGCGGGGACAGTTCAGAACACAGGTGGTCAGTGCACACAACAGGGACAGTTCAGGACACGGGTGGTCAGTGCACACAACAGGAACAGTTCAGGACACGGGTGGTCGGTGCACACAGTGGGGACAGTTCAGGACACTCACGGTAAGCAGCTTGCAGACCCTCAGTGGCAGGCGGCTCCAGACAGGGACGACCAGCGGTCAGCATTCTAGGGACAACCAGTGATCAGCAGACAGCAGCAGCTCCCAGGGCACTCAGCAGCAGACAGCCTCCAGGGACACGCAGCCACGGACAGTGTACAGGCTACCATCATTATCTCATCATTCTCTGTGTAGAGAAATGAAGAATTCCTACAAGTGGTCCATAGGCCACACAGTGCCAGGTGGCAGTGCGCCCTAGGCAGCTGCCTAATTTGCCTAGTGAAGGCACCGGCCCTGGCTTCCAGTGCTGAAAATACTAGCGGCCTGGTTATCCTTGGCTTTATTGTGGTCACAGATCTGAAACAAGTTATCAGCAGCCAAAATTCATATATATACTGTGTGTATATATATATATATTATTTTTTTTTAAAAACACACACACCAGCCATAACATTATGACCACCAACCTTAACCCTTTGAGGCATGGACTCCAGTAGACCTCTGAAGGTGTTCTGTGGTATCTGACACCAAACTGTCAGTAGCAGGTCCTTTAAGTCCTGTAAGTCGCCAGGTGGAGCCTCCATGATTCAGATTTGTTTATTCAGCACATCCCATAGATGCTCAATTAGATTGAGATCTGGAGAATTTCAGGACCATGTCAGCACCTCAAACTCATTGTTGTGTTCCTGAAAACAGTGTTGCATTTAACAGACCGGGCCACCTTCTACCATTGCTCCGTGGTGCAGTTCTGACGCTCACATGCCCATTTTAGGCACAGGTCAGCATGGGTACCCTGACCGGTCTGCAGCTACATAGCCCCGTGCTCTACAAACTGTGATGCTCTGTGTGTTCTGATACCTTTCTATCACAACCAGCATTCACTTTTTCAATTCAGCAATTGTAGCTACAGTAGCTCTTCTATTGGATGAGGAGCCTTCGCTCCCCACATGCACCAATGAGCTTTGGCCCATGACCCTGTTGCCAGTTTTCCTTCCAACATGGAAGAAAAATATATTTTTGCAAGTGCCATTTGTGTACTGGAAGGGATGCTGGAGGTCCTGGCAGAACTTTTGCAAGCAGCATTGGAAGTACTGGTAGAGATTCTGCGGATGCCATTCGAAGTCCTGGCAGGGGTTCTGTGAGCCTCATTGGAAGTACTGGTAGAGATTCTGCGGATGCCATTCGAAGTCCTGGCAGGGGTTCTGCGAGCCTCATTGGAAGTACTGGTGGAGATTCTGCAGATGCCATTCGAAGTCCTGGCAGGGGTTCTGCGAGCCTCATTGAAAGTACTGGTAGAGATTCTGCGGATGCCATTCGAAGTCCTGGCAGGGGTTCTGCGAACCTCATTGGAAGTACTGGTAGAGATTCTGCGGATGCCATTCAAAGTCCTGGCAGGGGTTCTGCGAGCCTCATTGGAAGTACTGGTAGAGATTCTGCGGATGCCATTCGAAGTCCTGGCAGGGGTTCTGCGAGCCTAATTGGAAGTACTGGTAGAGATTCTGCGGATGCCATTCGAAGTCCTGGCAGGGGTTCTGTGAGCTGTTTGTTTTTTTTGGGGGGTGTTTGTTTTTTTGTTTTTGTTGTTTTTTTTTGTTTAACTTTTTTGTCTGAGTATAGATCTGTGATTGTCCCACGCATGTTTGAAGCCATTTACTGTTGCCTGGCTCACTAGCTCTGCTTGAAGTTTATTCAAAGTATCAACTACCCTTTCAGTCAAATAGTCCTTTCTGAGTTTAGTTTTGAACTTTCCTCCATTTAGTTTAGGTCACGTCCCCGTGTTCTTGATTTTGGTTTCTTCCAGACCTGACAGCAGTAATGATCATTGTATTAAATGTTTATTGTAGTGACTTTTGCCTAGTCATGCATTTACGCGGTAAGATGAAGTCACTTGCCTATAGCGGGTGGCAGTGTTCATGTGGCAGCTTAGGACCTCTTAGCTCTGCACCCCCGCCTTTCTAAGGCTTAGTTCACACTAGCATTGAAAGCAGGCATTTGAGGGGCGTTTTTAATGCTATGAAAAACGTATGAAAATGATACACATGGCAGCTCACAGTGCTGTTCACACTGAAGCGTTAGCATCGCGTCAAAATTGATGCTGTAATTGCAATTTTGGGAATTCCAGGAAAACTCCGGACACGAACTTGAGGAAAACAAGCTTTTTATTTACCGGCTTGCTGACCTAGCCAGACTCGTGTCTGCAAGCTAAGTGCCTTGAGAAGCATCTTACATGGTGTATATCAACAATTACGTCACAATGCATATATTTCCTCTTTACTTTTTGTAGCTTTAAAATACATTCTGAGCAGTTCACGATATATCCTTGGCGGTTTCACATTTAGATAAAATATCACCAACTGGAAGTTAGGGTGTCAGCTGATAGACTGAAACACTTTGTTCCACAGGAAATGAGGGGAGGAAGTGAGTCGATGACCTGGTTCTCCAAACAGATGCTTTTAGAAAGGTTAAAGCTTAGAGGGGAACTCTGCAATATTTGGGTGCTGCCACAATGCCTCATATCGAGTCAGGAGTTGAAGCCTTTCTACGCCTTCCATTCAAGTCTATGGTGATGCTCCTCGAATGCCTGGCAGGCATTTGCGGGGCATTTGCGAGGCGTTTGCGGGGCGTTAATACCATTAAGTTCATTACAGGTGTTTGTGGTGCGGTTTTAACGCTTGTAAAACGCTTATAAAATGCCTCCAAACCGCACATAGGGCGTTTGGGGAGTGTTTTTAAAGCTCATTAAACACCTGTCTAATGCTATAGGGGCATTTGGGAAGAAGTCAAGTGTGAACAAGCCCTAACTCTCCCTTCTTGCCTCTTCAGAAAATTTTGGCATGGAGTTCCTGGGACACACAGAGCCACACACAAGCCAGAGATCTGATGTCAACCGAGATGCTACGACGTGGTTCTGTGGATCCAGCCGTGATGGAGAACTTCAGGAAGAGGAGGTGGATCACCTGGTGGCCTGGACTAATACACTCACTTCTGAATTACTAGAAGACTGAAGGCTAAGGGCCAGTTCACACTCCATCTCAGTTGCTTTTTTTCTGCATCCAAAGCGCACAGAAAATAGGTGATATGGTTGTCAATGTCATAGTTCACATCAGTTCCAGTGCATTTCGGTTGCAGAAAAAAAAGTAGAGCAGGCTGCATTCTTCCTGCACAGAACTGCACTGGAATGCAGTAAAACACATAAAAAGCTCACTGGAATACATCAAAATGCACCAAAAAATGCACTGGAATGCACATGTCCCTAATTACATTGAAGAGAGGGGAAAAAAATGAACTGGAATGCATAAAAAAAATAGTAGAATGCGTCAAAAACGCACTGAAATGCATCAAAACGCGCATGCGGAAACGCATCCGGACTGCGTTTCTATAGCGTGATCCGGCCCTTAAACCATCCAACAGACCCCATGGTAAGAATACCTGGTTGCAGCCCTCCTCTCTATCTGGAGACAAATGACTTTGTCCCACACTCCAAAGACATGCTGGTAGGTGAGTTGTCTCCTGTCTACATTGCCCCTAGTATGTGTATGTATGAATGTGAGTTAGGGACCTTAGATTGTACACCCCTTGAGGGTTAGGGACCTTAGATTGTACGCCCCTTGAGGGTTAGGGACTGATGTGAATGTACAATATATATGTAAAGTGCTGTGTAAATTGACAACACTATATAAGAACAGGCATACCTCGGTTTACAAACGCCTCGGTTAACGTAATTTTCGGTTTGCGAATCCATTGAAAATAATGTCTCGGTTTATGAATTTTTTTCGCAATACGAACGGATTAATTGGTTTTCAATGCATTTACAAATTAATTTTTAATCATGTCCCTGTACAGTATTTATGCCTTTAAAGTGCACTTTATAAAGAGTTTTGAACAGATACAGTTGTGTTCAGAAGTTTGCACACCCTGGCAGAAATTGTGAAATTCTGGCATTGATATTGAAAATATGACTGATCGTGCCAAAAAATGCTCTTTTATTGAAGGATGATGATCATATGAAGCCATTTATTATCAAATAGTTGTTTGGCTCCTTTTTAAATCATAATGATAACAGAAATCACCCGAATGGCCGGATCAGAAGCTTCCCTCCCCTGGAATGTTTGGCCTTGGTACAGACACACAAGGTGACACACACGGGATAAAATGCCAATTACAGTTTATTGTCCCACATCTGTAGCTTTTTAAATTGCAATTAGTGTCAGTGTATAAATACCGTATTTGCCGGCGTATAAGACGACCCCCTACTTTTCCTGGTAAAATATAGGGTTTGAGCTATACTCGCCGTATAAAACTACCCCTCTTCCAACGCACACCAAATAAAAATGAAAAAACATCAGATTTGATTTCAATATGGTATTCCAATGATGGGAGGCTATTCCTCCCACTGACACCAATGATGGGGCACTATTCCTCCCACTGATACCAATGATGGGGCACTATTCCTCCCACTGATACCAATGATGGGGCACTATTCCTCCCACTGACACCAATGATGGGGCACTATTCCTCCCACTGACACCAATGATGAGGCACTACTCCTCTCACTGACACCAATGATGGGGCACTATTTCATCCACTGACACCAATGATGGGGCACTATTCCTCCCACTGACACCAATGATGGGGCACTATTCCTCCCACTGATACCAATGATGGGGCACTATTCCTCCCACTGACACCAATGATGAGGCACTACTCCTCTCACTGACACCAATGATGGGGCACTATTTCATCCACTGACACCAATGATGGGGCACTATTCCTCCCACTGATACCAATGATGAGGCACTACTCCTCTCACTGACACCAATGATGGGGCACTATTTCATCCACTGACACCAATGATGGGGCACTATTCCTCCCACTGATACCAATGATGAGGCACTACTCCTCTCACTGACACCAATGATGGGGCACTATTTCATCCACTGACACCAATGATGGGGCACTATTCCTCCCACTGATACTAATGATGGGGCACTATTCCTCCCACTGACACCAATGATGAGGCACTACTCCTCTCACTGACACCAATGATGGGGCACTATTTCATCCACTGACACCAATGATGGGGCACTATTCCTCCCACTGATACCAATGATGAGGCACTACTCCTCCCACTGACACCAATGATGGGGCACTATTTCATCCACTGACACCAATGATGGGGCACTATTCCTCCCACTGATACTAATGATGGGGCACTATTCCTCCCACTGACACCAATGATGAGGCACTACTCCTCTCACTGACACCAATGATGGGGCACTATTTCATCCACTGACACCAATGATGGGGCACTATTCCTCCCACTGATACCAATGATGAGGCACTACTCCTCTCACTGACACCAATGATGGGGCACTATTTCATCCACTGACACCAATGATGGGGCACTATTCCCCCCACTGATACCAATGATGGGGCGCTATTCCTCCCACTGATACCAATGATGGGACACTATTCCTCCCACTGATACCAATGATGGTGCCCCATCATTAGTGTCAGTGTGTGAGGAATAGTGTCCCATCATTAGTGTCAGTGGGAAGAATCGTGCCCCATCATTGGTGTCAGTGGGAGGAATAGCGCCCCATCATTGGTATCAGTGGAAGGAATAGTGCCCCATCATTGGTGTCAGTGGGGGAGGAATAGTGCCCCATCATTGGTATCAGTGGGGAAAAAAGTGCCCCATCATTGGTGTCAGTGGGGGAGGAATAGTGCCCCATCGTTGGTGTCAGTGGGGGAGGAATAGTGCCCCATCGTTGGTGTCAGTGGGAGAGGAACAGTGCCTCATCGTTGGTGTCAGTGGGGGAGGAATAGTGCCCCATCGTTGGTGTCAGTGGGGGAGGAATAGTGCCCCATCGTTGGTGTCAGTGGGGGAGGAATAGTGCCCCATCGTTGGTGTCAGTGGGGGAGGAATAGTGCCCCATCGTTGGTGTCAGTGGGAGAGGAACAGTGCCTCATCGTTGGTGTCAGTGTGGAGGAGGAATAGTGCCCCATCGTTAGTGTCAGTGGGGGAGAGGAGCGGCTGCTCCTTCTTTCAGTTTGGCCGCTTGATTTTCGCGGGACCGTTCGGCTCCGCCTCCTCGCTGGTGATTGGTCACCTGTGTGCCTTTCCAGTGCTGGCGCCCAATCGCCGGTGAGGAGGCGGAGCCGAGCTGCCGCGCGACCATCGAGCGGCTGAACTGAAAGAAGGAGCAGCTTCCTGGACCGGATCGTCGTGGGACCGGGACCGGAGCCAGGTAAGGTACAGCAGCCCCTCTGCCCACCCCTGTACTTGGTGTCCGTTGGAGGAGGAGGGGGGGGAGGCGCCGCCCCTCGAAAAAGTGCCGTCCTGACACCGGCTCGCCGTATACCGGCGTATAAGACGACCCCCGACTTTTCAAAAAATTTTCACGGGTTGAAAAGTCGTCTTATACGCCGGCAAATACGGTAGTCAATGAGTTTGTTAGCTCTTACATGGAAGCACTGACTAGGCTAGATACTGAGCCATGGGGATCAGAAAAGAACTGTCAAAAGTCCTGCGTAACAAGGTAATGGAACTTTATAAAGTTGGAAAAGGACAAAAAAAGATGTCTAAAGCCTTGAAGTAGAAAATTCAGGGACCTCTTGATACCAAGCCAAGTACAGGTAGACCAAGAAGGGGGCCCCATGAGATGCCCCTGGTACCTTTCATAGGCTTTTTTGGGTGTGGTTTGAGTGTGGTCGAAGACACAGGGGCCCCATGATCCCCTATTGCCCGGGGGCCCCATGAGTTATCAGACCTCCCCTGGCTGAAACATTCCCAGCAGGTTGTGGTGACCAGCGCCTTGTGTGCTGCAGTACAGTCTGGTAAAAGACAAGCCTGCATGGTGGTGAAGTGGATGGTGCTGTTGTTTGTCAGCGCTGGGATCACAAGTTCAGTTCCCAGCAGGGTGCTGCGTCTGAATGGAATTCATATGTTTGTGTGGGGTTTTCTTTCCTCCCACAAGCCAAAAACATTCTAATAGGTTAATTGGCTCTACCGGGAATATGTGTACTCGGGTGACTCTGGTCAGGTCATTAGATTGTAAGCTTCCATGAGACAGGGACTAATACGAACAATATTATACTCTCTGTTCAGTGCCGTGTAATATGTCACCCTGTCTGTACAGGAAATAAAATCTCATTACGTTTTTTGTGGTTTTATAAATAAAAAAAAAAAATTGCAATGATGTGTGTGATTTGCCTGCAAGCTCTTCAGCCAGAAAGACCATGCCTGTTTATTTAACCCCTCGCCCTCCCAGAGGATTCCCCCCCCTCCCCCTTCCTGACCAGGCCATTTTTTGTGTTACGGCGCTGCATTACTTTAACTGACAATTGCGCGGTCATGCAGCTCTGCACCTAAATGAAATTTATGTCCTTTTTTCCTCACAAATGGAGCTTTCTTTCGGTGGTATTTGATCGCCTCTGCGTTTTTTATTTTTTGCGCTATAAACAAAAAAAGACAGACAATTTGGAAAAAAAAACAACAATATTTTAGATTTTTTTGCTATTAAACATGTCCAGTAAAAAAATTATAAAAATCGTTTTTCGTCATAGATTTAGGGCAAAATGTATTCTGCTCCATGTCTTTGATAAAAAACAAATCCCAACACAGGCGTACCTTTCAGTTTACAAACGCCTCGTCTAATGTAATTTTTGGTTTACAAATGAAAGTCCATTGAAAATAACGCCTCGGTTTACGATTTTTTTTGCAATACGAACGGATTAATTGGTTTTCAATGTATTTATGACATTGTTTGTAATCATGGCCCTGTACAGCATTTATGCCTCTAAAATTCACTTTATAAAGAGTTTTGAACAGATAAGACTTTTTTTTTTTACTTTTTTCTGACCTCCGGAACGGATTAATTGGTTTTCAATGCATTCCTATGGTAAACCGTGTTTCAGTTTACGAATTTTTTGCAATACGAAACGTTTCGTAGAACGCATTAAATTCGTAAACCGAGGTACACCTGTACGTGTAAATTAATTGGTTTAAGTGAAAGTTATAGCGTCTACAAATGGCGGTATAGATACTAGAATTTAGTTTTTTTATATACTAGTAATGGCGGTGATCAGCGACTTATAGCGGGACTGCGGCGGGCATTCTGATACTGGGGGGAACTGACTTGGTGTCACTGACATCTCCAGTGACATCAATACAGTGATCAGTGCTAATAAAAAGCACCGACACTGTACTAATGGCTCTGGGTAGGAAGGGGTTAACACACGGGTGTCAAATTGGCGGCCCTCCAGCTTTTGCCAAACTACAAGTCCCATGAGGCATTGCAAGATGGACAGTTACTAGCATGACTCCCAAAGGCAGAGGCATGATGGGACTTGTAGTTTCGCAACAGCTGGAGGGCTGCCAGTTTGACACCCCTGTCAATTACATCCGTTTTCAGCCAATTTTGTCCGTTTACATCTGCTAGCGGATGTAAATGGATGGTCATCTGTTTACATGTCCGTATCCGCTAACATCCGTTTTCTTGAATGGAAAAAACCCTAAGGCCCCTTTTTACACAGGCATTCCATTTTTTTCATCAGTTCAGTTAAGTTTTTCTAAGAAAAAGCGTTTTAGTTTACATCCGTTTTTCATCCATTTACATCCATTTTTTCATCTGTTTTTTCATCCATTTTCATCAGTTTACATCAGTTTTTCATCCGTCTTTCATCAGTTAACATCCATTTTTTATCTGTTTTTTCATCAGTTAACATCCATTTTCATCCGTTTACAGCTGTTTTTGTCTGTTTACATAGGATTTTCTTCTGTTAAAAAAATGGATGTTAATGGACACGGACACTGATCATGATCATCCGTTTACATCCGCTAGTCCATAGAAATACATGGGTGTCTATTTTTCATCTGTAAACTGATAGATGATAAACGGAGATAAGGAACACCCGTATGAAATGGGTCTATTTTTCTTCCATTAAAAACAAATGAAACAGATAAAAAAATGTATGTAAATGGACAAAAACCGAATGAAAACGGATGTAAATGCATGAAAAACAGATGGAAACTAATGAGAAACTGATGTGAAGTGATCCTTTTTTTCTTGGAACGAACGTGACTGAACCGATGGAAAAAACGGAACGCCCGTGTGAAAGGGGTCTAACTGTGAATTTGTTCTCAGCTGCCTGTCCTCCGCCTCTCTTAGCAGTGGACTTAGATCGAACGGACAGATGGATCGAATAGCAATGGACAGATGGATCGAATAGCAATGGACATTGGATCGAATAGCAATGGACAGATGGATCGAATAGCAATGGACATTGGATCAAATAGCAATGGAGAGATGGATCGAATAGCAATGGACATTGGATCAAATAGCAATGGAGAGATGGATCGAATAGCAATGGAGAGATGGATCGAATAGCAATGGACAGATGGATCGAATAGCAATGGACAGATGGATCGAATAGCAATGGACAGATGGATCGAATAGCAATGGACATTGGATCAAATAGCAATGGAGAGATGGATCGAATAGCAATGGAGAGATGGATCGAATAGCAATGGACAGATGGATCGAATAGCAATGGACAGATGGATCGAATAGCAATGGACAAATGGATCGAATAGCAATGGACAGATGGATCGAATCCCAGTCAGTTCAGCAGGGACTGGACGAGATTCGATCCATCTAGGGGCAGCCTGGTTGTACTGAAGGCGATCTATAGATCAACTTCATTTCAATAAGCCTGTTGGATTATTTGCATGCAGGGGCGGACTGACCATTCGGGTACTCAAGCACTGCCCGAGGGCCCGGGGACAGTAGGGGGCCCCATGAGATGCCCCTGGTACCTATTTCATAGGCTTTTTTGAGTTTGGGCAAGGACACAGGGGCCCCATGATCCCCTATTGCCCAGGGGCCCCATGAGTTGTCCACCCCTGTTTTCATGTGATTACTGTCAGCGGCTATAGTCGCCAGCAGTGATCATTGTGTTCCGCCGACAGGGAAGGCTTCTTGTCGACAGAATGCAATAGCTCTGCAGGAGGTATTGATAGAGGAATCAAGCGATTTTTTTTCTTTTCTGCAACTCGGATCGATCATCTATGGCTTGTCTTAGCCAAGGTGAGATTTTGCCATTTCCCCGGTACGTGTGTAGATGTGCCATATGGCTGGGATCCTGAGAGATCCCTGTGGCACATCTGCACTTGTGCCAGGGGTACCCAGTATCTGCACATGTGTGGGTTCTGCTGCGCATGCGCAAAGACTGCTGATAGGGTGGCTGGAAACCTCTGTCTTTGCTTGCGCGCAGCATTTCCACAACACGTGCACAGATGCACTGATGGGCTTTGTGAGGTCCTGAAGGCTGGGCGGAGCCCGTGGACACATCTGTGCACGTGACAGAATGGCAGTGCTCTGGGAGGGTGGAGCCAATTAACAAGGGGAGATCTCTCTAACCCCAGGTTCACACCTATGCGTTTTGTAGAAACGCACAGTAGTCCATTTAACATGATTTCCTATGGGACACGTTGGCATCTCCGCGTTTTCACCCGCTGTGTTTTTTGGAAAGGGTTGGGGACTTTTACGTTGCGTTTTTGGTTCTATAGACTGCAGAAAAGCATGTAGTGCGTTTTTTACAACTTTTGATGCGTTTTGCCATGATTTTGATGCGTGTTTGATGAATTTTGCTTTTGAAATCTGCCTAGCAACCAGAAAAATGAAAAAAAAAAGAAACCGCAAAACGCATAAAAAACGCAAGTGAAAAAAACGCAATGCAGAAACGGCTCAAAGGCAACCTGCATATGTGTGAACCTAGACCAAGGCTAAGTTTAGATTGCACTGCTCCTCTGAAAAGCGATCCGTGTTCAGATCGCTTTTTAGAGGCATTTTGACAGGCAACGAGAAGGCAATATGATGCCTCTTCACTGACTATTCTTTAACCCTGTATGTTCCTCAGTAACTTGCCATGACCGCTTGCATTGCACACAGTTGTGGGGCATTTTTTTCGCTTCCCCCCCCCCCAAAAAAAAAAAAAACTGGGTGGGCATGTACTTTAAATTTTGCATTTAGAATCCTGTGTGTAGGGGAAGTATATCTGATGCAAGCAGGGGTGGACTGACAACTCATGGGGCCCCCGGGCAATAGGGGATCATGGGGCCCCTGTGTCCTTGCCCAAACCCAAAAAAGCCTATGAAAAAGGTACCCGGGGCATCTCATGGGGCCCCCTACTGACCCCGGGCCCTCGGGCAGTGCCCGTGTTTCCGAATGGTCAGTCCGCCCCTGGATGCAAGCCATACACAATACTGCAGTAGAGACCACATGACTGATTAATAATGCACGCCATACATGGGTCGAATTCTGAATGATTTTTCGTCCAAAAATCAAAAACGTAGTTCACTCAGTAATCCGATGGCGCCATCAATGATTTAAAAAATCGGCCGACCAAGTCATAAAGTCCCCCCCCCCCCATATAACAGGCGAAACTTCGATTCCTTCCAGGTCACGGCTCATGCGCCGAAAAACGATCGTACGATTTGAGCATCATTGAGTCGAAAATCGGTCATTTTCCATGAATTTTCCAATATGCCCGATCACCGAAAAGAGGAGGAACCACGAAAATAGTCCGGTGCCATTGACCCACTAACAGAGCGAATATCGGCCGATTATTCTTAGGTCCAATTTTCGGACAAAAAATTCAGTTGAATTTTGGCCCATGTATGGCCGGCCTTATGCTGGCCATACACGTTTAGAAAATCGTTCAAAAAAAGTTCGATACGCTCGATCATTCGGCTTTCAAAACGTTAGTGCGTTCATTTCAATTATCGAAATGCAACATTTTATGGCAAAAAAATTAAGAGTCATGTCAGATTTTTTTGAGCCAAAACGATCTTCTAAACATTAGATCGAATTGATCGAACGTTGCGTTTTTGGTTCTATAGACTTCAAAGGAGATGCTGCTGCATGTAGTGCGTTTTTGATGCATTTTTTAATCTGCCTAGCAACAAGTTGGAAAAACAAACGCATCAAAAACGCGGCAAAAACGCATGTGCAAAAACGAAAAACACACCCCAAAGAGCACTGCAGAAATGGATCAAAAGCAAACGGCATAGATGTGAACCTAGACATAGTCCTTCCCCTACTCTTTCCAAAAAAAAAAACCACGCCCTTATAGGTTCACAACTGTGCAGGTTGCGTTTGATGCGTTTCTGCATTGCGTTTTTGATGCGTTACTGATACGTTATACGAGGTATTTTCTTTCTTATTTGTCTTGTTGCTAGGCAGATTTTAAACTAAAAACGCAGCAAAAACGCAATACATGCTTTTCTGCAGCGTTCCCATTGAAGTCTATAGAACCAAAAATGCAACGTATGGCGTTCAAAAAAGTCCCTGACCCTTTCCAGAAAACGCACAGCTGTGAACATGTCCCAAAGGAAATCATGGACTGCTGTGCGTTTCTGCAAAACACAGAGGAAAACACATAGGTGTGAACCTAGACTTAGTCCTTCACTTTCCCAAAAAAAAAAAAAAAAAAGTTTTGGGTGGACATGCCCTTTAAGTATTGCGTACAGAACTGTACATTGTCAGACTTTAGTTGGGAAATAAAATCGATGCGACAGCAGAAAGGGGATATTTGGAGCTGAGGTTATCAGAGGGGTGGTAAAATCTGCACCCCTCCCCATACACGGTCTGACTCATTGTAATAATTACCGCCCCCCCCATTCAGGACAGTCTCTTATTCCCTCCCCCTGGAATGTGGGTGTGGGAGCAGTGCATGCTGGATAATGAACATGTGCTCTCTGCTGCTCAGAAGCCATTTTGGACGGCTGCACATCCAGCATGGGGGTCACAGGACAGGGCTCTGCGATGGAGGTGAGATAGATGCTGGCTGTGCTTCCTGACTATGATATACTTTGTTGTCTGCTACAATGTAACCAATCTCTGTTCCAGGTATTCGATGCACACCAGCAGCAAGGCAACCCCAACACAAGACGATCGTCCTGTCCTATGAGGTCAGTGCACACAAATGTGACGGTATGAGATTTATTTATTTCAGGTACTTATATAGCGCTGTCAATTTACGCAGCACTTTACATATATATTGTACATTCACATCAGTCCCTAACCCTCAAGGGGTGTGCAATCTAAGGTCCCTAACTCACATTCATACATACACATACTAGGGATAATTTAGACAGGATCCAATTCACCTACCGGCATGTCTTTGGAGTGTGGGAGGAAACCGGCGTACCCAGAGGAAACCCACGCAGGCACAGGGAGAACATGCAAACTTCAGGCAGGTGGTGCCGTGGTTGGGATTTGAACCAACGACCCGAGTACTGCCAGGCAGAAGTGCTAATCATTTAGCCACTGTGCTGCCCCTAGATGAAAAATTAAAGGACATGTAGCTGGGTGGACGTGCCCTTTAATTTTGCATACAGTAGGATGTATAGCTTCTTCCTGTAGTGCAGCGTGTTCTGACGAATGTGCAGCCAGGTGAGCTGTCCATGTTCTACTACAGCGTAGAAAGGCTCCATCAGATCTGCAGACGTGTTTATGCCGCCCATACACCGTACAATCTGACTCTACATTCCCCTATATCTTCATTACCACATGGAAGAAAAATATATTTTAAAAATATTCTTCCCAAATATATTGACATATATTTGAAATACTACAATGTTGGCAATATTATGTATGTTTAGATGCGTGTGGTTTTTTATTTATATATATATATATTATATTGCAAAATATAAATAAACTCTTCAGAATGGGTTTTTTTTACATATTTGTAAATGCATTCCAAAAATGTAGATTAAGTGTGTTTATTATAATATTTATTTTTTTTTTTAAACAATCCTATAAAAAAAAAAAAGCATTTCAACAGTGTGTGTGAATATGGCCAAAATTGTAGTATAATTGGGAAGAATATTTTTAAAATATATATTTCTTCCACGTGGGTTACCCCAAGGAGGGTTTTTTTTTTTTTTTTCTTCAGAAACGCAGTATTTATTTCAAGTACTTATATAGCGCCGTCAATTTACGCAGCTCTTTACATATATATTGTACATTCACATCAGTCCCTAACCCTCAAGCCTAGATGTGAGCGTCCCATAGGAAACCATGATCTATGGACTGTAGTGCTTTTCTGCAAAGAAAAACGCCTTGGTGTAAACAGAACCGTATAGCGCCAACAGTTTGATTTATCAGAGGGATGGTAAAAATAGTCTGACTCATTGTAATAATTGCCACCCCCCATTCAGGATGGTCTCTTATTCCCTCCCCCTGGAATGTGGGTGTGGGAGCAGTGCATGCTGGGTAATTAACATGTGCTCACTGCTGCTCAGAAGCCATTTTTATATTACAAAGTTTAGGTAACCTAAAGCTTGTGTGATCAGATTGCATAGTGTATGGTCACCTAGTAGAAGCCTGCAGATGCCTATAGGAGGAGAATGATGGCGCTATATAAGTACCTGAAATAAATCAATTTATGCAGGTCATTACATATATATTGTACATTCACTTCAGTCCCTAACCCTCAAGGGGCGTACAATCTAAGGTCCCTAACTCACATTCATACATACACATACTAGGGACAATTTAGACAGGAGACAATTCACCTACCAGCATGTCTTTGGAGTGTGGGAGGAAACCGGAGTACCCAGAGGAAACCCACGCAGGCACAGGGAGAACATGCAAGCTCCAGGCAGGAGGTGCCGTGGCTGGGATTCAAACCAAAGACCCGAGTACTGCCAGGTGGAAGTGCTAACCATTTAGTCACTGCGCTGCCCATACACATAAACAAAATATTCCACACATACATACACAATAATTATACACATATATTAAATGCCGTGATGCCGAATGTTCTCCTGAACGGCAACACCAGTTGTAACATAAACGCATGTAAACTTTACATGCCCTGGATAAGCAGGTTGCAAGAAATGGTGATCCCACTAGGGGATAAAAATCAAAGTGAATCAGTGAAACCACTCCTTGTGGTAAACATGAGAAAAAAAAAGAAATGGTTTGCCTCAATACTCTTAACTGGTACATCTTCAGGACAGCTTGTCCTGTTTAAAAACAGACTTGCTGGCAGGATCTTTAGGTGAAAATAGAAGAGGGCTTGAAAAAAGACCAATGCAACCATCAAATGTAAGAATTGGTAAGATGCAGCATAACGGTTGGTTTTTGGGTTTAATGCTGCTCTAATTTGTAGCGGATCACCAGAACTACTAAACAAGTTACATAGTTAGTCTGGCTGAAAAAAGACACAAGTTCAACCATTAAAAAAAAAAAAGTTATAATCCTACACCCACAGTTGATCCAGAGGAAGGCAAACAATGTGATGTCCCCCTCCACCCAGAGTGAACTCCAGTCCAGAGCAGGACTATATGTGGACTTGTAATGCCACACTGATGACTCTTCATTTACTTTCCCTGACTGCTGGGATGACAAGCGCGTTCGCTGCCTACAGTATATATGTTTTGATACATTACAAACCACAGCAAAAAAATCTCACACTAAAGTTTGTACTTCTTACCAAAGTTTTTTTTTTTTTTTTTTTTTTTTTTTTAAATTTTAGATCTGGAGTCCGCTCCTTAAAACTACAGGGCTCTTGGGGTAAGTCTGACTTTTTTCTGCACCCTTTGAGAACATGGGCTGTACATGATGACTTGACATAATCAATGGGAATCTCTCTGAAAAAGACTGAGGGAAATCTTGTATTCTGATGCAGGGTCAAAAATACATCGCTTCTATTCGTGTGTACATCTGGTCTTCATGTTTCTTTCCCTTTTTTTTTTTTTTTTTTTTGTTCTAGATCCAAAGATGTTCCTGCCTACCTGACCTGTACACAGAGACGAGCTACAGGATGATCCAACTTGCCACCTGGCTTCTTCGGGTTCGTAATCTTTATACTAAGTTTGTGTTCTTTGTTTTGTTTTTGTGTAAGTTTTTTTTTTTATTACATCGTTCAGCAAAAGCATGCATGGTAAAGTAAATACAATGCAAAAGTACAGTAAGGACTGAAAAGTTTGGTTCCAAAATACTTTTTTGCACCCACAAATATTTATTAAAAATAAATTACACTCGCATAAAGTACCCGACTGGGACACTGCAGTAGAACAGCCTGTATTCACTTTCTAAGTCCGGCGTTCTTTTGGTCACTCACAAGATGGCGACTCGCAAACTTCGGTTGTGCAGCTTTGACGTCATTGGCCCACCCTACGCATTACGTCACAGCATGTGACGTCATCAGAAATCACACTTGTTGCTTTGATTTGAGGCTATCGCACACTATAGCCGGAGATGCTCTGTTCATTTTTCATTGCGGAGGTTTACCAGTATAAGGTGGCTGGGTTGTATGGGCTCTCTACAGTAGAACAGCCTGTATTCACTTTCTAAGTCCAGCGTTCTTTTGGTCACTCACAAGATGGCGGCTCGCAAACTTCGGTTGTGCAGCTTTGACGTCATTGGCCCACCCTACGCATTACGTCACAGCATGTGACGTCATCAGAAATCACACTTGTTGCTTTGATTTGAGGCTATCGCACACTATAGCCGGAGATGCTCTGTTCATTTTTCATTGCGGAGGTTTACCAGTATAAGGTGGCTGGGTTGTATGGGCTCTCTACAATTTAGAGCATGTAAAGAAAACGAAGAGGAGAAATGTGTGCCTACAGGGCAAGACTCCTGTGTGATGAAGCTCTGCTGGGCACAGATGCTCTGATCTAATGTTTTATACTAGGTCTAGGGCTGTGACTTGGAAGCAGTAATGGAACTGTGCTATGCAGAGAAAATCTTCAACAAAAGTGTTTTTAATTTAAAAAAAAAAAAACTTTTTATTGAATTTCAAACATTTACAACATAGTTGCATAGAAACACGGCATGACGAACACAAAACAAAGACCAAGAAATAGGCTCATCAATGGGAGGTACATACAATGTCGGTGTATAACAGGGAATCAACCATTTTCAGACAATTGAGTACGTTTTTGAATTGAAAGTATCCCATGGTTCCCAAACTGCCTCAAAAGTGGGTACAGAGAGAGCATGTAAAGCGGTGAGGTACTCCATTTTTCTGATCTCAACTAAAACCATCAATTCTGATAGTGTAGGAGGTGTATTAGACAGCCAATGCATGGGAATGGTTCTCCTGGCCGCCATTAGAATGTGGGAGGAACGTTTCCGTGCAAATTTGGAGAAGCCTGAAAAAGGTAGGCCCAGCAAAAAGTGGATGGGCGCAAATGAAATAGGAGCCCGCAGAAGTAGCTGTAGTAGGCTAAGGACCTCTCCAACAAAAGCATTTTTACTTTCCTTCACCACCGCCCGCCATATAGTAATATGACGGACGCAAGGTGGTTCTCTCTTTCTGGGAGGACGTCATATGACGTCCTCCCATTCTCGCCGCATGTGCGCAGCTCAGGTGGAAAGCAGGTCCCTCGGAAACAGTGGATCACGGAAAGAGCCGAAGATGTCGGCTCGGTCATGTGATCAGCTGTGTCCAATCACAGCTGGTCACATGTAAACAGGGAAATGCCGGTTATCGGCATTTCTCTCCTCTCGCTATCACGCTGACAGCTGGAGAGGAGAGCCGGTAATCGGCTTTCCGTGGAGGGGACATTTACACTGATCATCAGGACACTTATGATCAGTGCCACCTGTCAGTGCTCATCAGTGCTTACCAGTGCCCATCTGAGCTGCCTTTCAGTGCCGCCTTTCAGTGATGCCAATCAGTGCCCATCACCGCAGCCTCATTAGCGCACATCAGTGAAGGAGAAAAAGCACTTATTTACAAAATTTTATAACTAAAACTAAAACCTTTTTCAAAATTTTCAGTGGTTTTTGGTTTAAGAAAAAAATTTAAAAAGCCCAGGTGATTGAATACCATCAAAATAAAGCTCTGTCACAAAAAAATTATAAAAATTTCATATGGGTACAGTGTTGCATGACCGCACAATTGTCACAAAGTGCGACAGCGCTGGAAATTGGCCTGGGCGGGAAGGGGGTACAAGTGCCCGGTAGGGTTGTGGTTAAATGGAAACAAACTGTTGGTATTGGAAACTAGGCAGACTATTAAGCTCTACTATATCCACTTGCTTTCTGTGTCTTTGTAGGCCTGGCTATGGCTGGCATGCGACCTCCAGGAGGACTTTTGAATGTGGTGAGTATTTTCGCCATGTATCACTCTGAATGTATATGATGAAAACATAGTTCAGCTGATTGCTGTGAAGAACAGTCTTTCGCTCCTATCTGATACATCCAGAGAATTTTTATTTATTTTTTTTTTTTTTTTAGCTTGGTACTTTAGGAACGACCACATTGTTGCTGAGCTCATTGGTGTCACCCTGTTTCTTTGTAGGCCTGGCTCCAGTTTAAGTGCCATATCAGTAAAGGATGCTTTTCAAGCTGGTAAGTTGTTGTTTTTGAATGCATAGAGGAAACCCTTATTCAGCTGAGCTGCTGTGAAGTCTTTTGCTCCTTTCTGATCCGTCCTGTTTTAGGTGGGCATTGTCATATACTCCTGCTGGGAGTATAGCTTGCCTACTAGTGAGGACTGGTAATCTCTCCAGTATGTTACAATATCGTTTTAGTCTGGTAAAACCCAATGTTCTGTTGTGAAGACTGACATATTGCTAAACCTGAAACTGTATGCAAAGTAATGGAAAGATTACTTATTGTAAAATATATATATATATGCGCACACACGCACTCAAAATGAGGACTGAAAGGGCGTAGAGGGTCAGGAGAGGGGCAGATCAAGGAATGGAAGGGTTTGTCCTTAGGAGTGGGGGGTAGTTAGGGAAGGGTTGATGTCCAGTCTGCTTTTTTGACATGTGGTTACCATTCATTCTAACCTCCTGCTTTTGTAGTGCGTGTGTGTGTGGTGTTTATATAGTAAAGAAAACCTTTAACTTGCCTGGGTTTAAAACCAGTTTAATTGCAGCCTATGTGGATAGATGTATGGAATTTTCCAATGCTGAGATCTGTAGACTTAGTCCTTACAAAACTGGTTCCGTTGCCCATTTGTTTTTAATTTTAACTCTCAAAGGTTGATTTTTCAAGCACACCTGTCATTAGAAAAATTATAGGAGCTGCCATTTTAAACACATTTTTATGTGTGTATGTATGTGTCCACAAGGCTTAGGAGGGTGTCTATGGGAATGTTTGACCATTCTTCCAGAAGCACATTTGTGATGTCCAGGCACTGATGTCTGATTCTGAACTATTATTTCGGCCAGTATCCAATCCCTGTCCAAATCATGCTGCCTCAGCCTCCACATCTCCAGAATGTGCCCCAATGATATCCCTGGTAATCTCTCGCCTCAACTACTGCAACTCCCTCCTCATTGGATGACCTTTACATAGGCTATCCCCCCTCCAGTCCATCATGAATGCTGCTGCCAGACTCCTCCACCTTACCAACTATTCAGTGTCTGCTACCCCTCTCTGCCAATCCCTCCACTGACCTCCACTCGCCCAACGTATAAAATACTAACCACTTCTTACAAAGCCATCCACAACTCGGCCCCCAGCTACATCACCAACCCGGTGTCAAAATATCTTTGATCCTCCCATGAACTTCTGTTCTCTAGTTCCCGTGTCGCCTCTTCCCATGCTCGCCTCCCGGACTTCTTCCAAGCTTCAACCATCCTATGGAACTCCCTACCCAAATCTGTCAACTATCTCCTAATCTATGCAGCTTTGGACGATCCCTGAAAACCCTTCTTTTTAAAGAAGCCTATCCTGCTTCTAACTAGTAACTGCTTTTTACTTCCATCAGCTCATCCCCCACAGCTATTTAGCTTTTTCTATCACTCAACCCTTCCTCTTGGATTGTAAGCTCTTACAAGCAGGGCCCTCTGTTTCCTCTTGTAACAAATTGTAATGTCTACCTTAATTTTTATAAAGCGCTGCGCAAACTATTGGTGCTATATGAAATATACCTCTTGAGAGCTGCTGTTTTTGGGTTTCCCATGCCTAGATTGTCTTCAAGGGTTCACAAACCAATGCAAGCACCTTCTTGCATGCGTTTTTTTTTTTTTTTTTTTTTTTCCCCTTAGATCCTTGTAATACTAAGATGACACTTCGGTTCACATAGTAAAATATTCCTTTCAGCTCAAGCTGTGTAAGTGGCAGCTCCGCATACCCAGAGTTTGCCATTTACAGGTCAGGCGGTGATGACACACTTGCCCTCACTGAGAACATTGTTCAGTAATGAGAACACCTACGTACTCATACTATCTGAGCTTGACCACTGCCCCTATTAAGGAAAAAAAAATGTAAAAAACAATCTAGCTTATCACAAAGATCTGTTATGAGAACATTTTTCTGCAGGAAATTTACATTGTTGTTCTCTTTCTTTTTAGACCTCTAACTCAGAAGGTTGGATGAGTTCCAGGCCACTTGGTAAGCAAAATTCCTCATCTAGCCAAAGCTGTAGGTGACTTCTCCCTGTACTCTGGGCTCTATTATCAGGTCAAGCGGTGATGACACACTTGCCCTCACTGAGAACACTGTTCAGTAATGAGAACACCTACGTACTCATACTATCTGAGCTTGACCAATGTCTCCGATTTTGCTACACATTTTCTTAATCTAGCTTCTTATAGGATCTGTCATAAGAACTTCTTTTTATTTTTATTTTTTTTCTTTTTAGATCTGTAATTCTGAGAAAGTTGAACAACTCCAAGCCACCCGGTAAGAAAATTGCCCCTTCTAGCCAAAACTGGAAGGCCCCTTTTTCACATAAAGAGTCTGATCAGGTCCAGTATTTTAGGCAGACCTGATTGGATGGTCCATTCACACCTAAGGACTGGCAGACATAAATGAACTTGTATCCGTTTTTACACCCTCTTGCCTCCAATCTGGTCTGCTAAAAAAAAAATGGAATGACTTCTGTCTAGGCGGATCGGAGGGCAGTTTGGGTGTAAACTGACAGTGGAGTCCATTTACTCCCAGTTGCCCATAGAGCAAAGCGGGTCTAACTATGTCCGTGCCTTTATAAACTGAGCAGATACAGACCTGTCATCCTCCTGCTGTGCTCTGATTAGCAGGCGATCTTTGAGCGGATCCCCTGCTGCTCAGAACAGTCTGCCCCATGTGAAAGGCGCCTTTTAATGACCTCTCCCTATACTGTGAGCTCTATTTCTAGGTCAAGCGGTGATGACACACTTGCCCTCACTGAGAACGTTGTTCAGTAATGAGAACACCTACGTACTCATACTATCTGAGCTTGACCAATGTCCCTATTAAGAGAAAAATTGTAAAAACAATCTAGCTTATCACAAAGATCTGTTATGGGAACATTTTTGCAGGAAATTTACATTGTTCCCTTTCTTTTAGACCTCTAACTCTGAGAAGGTTGGAAGAGTTCCAGGCCACTTGGTAAGCAAAATTCCTCTTCTAGCCAAAGCTATAGGTGACTTCTCCCTGTACTCTGGGCTCTATTATCAGGTCAAGCGGTGATGACTGTACAGAGGCCCTGTCACCCCTGCTGGCCCCGCCCCTTTACATCAGTATACTCCATAACTCCCCTTTACGTCACAATTCCCAACCCATCCAGTAGCATCTTCAACTCCCATTCACATCGCATAGAATTTGCAGTATACGTCTGGGATATCTGAATTTTCTCTCAGCAAAGCTTTGTTTTTAATGCAGAGTTCTCAAACCCGTACCAGATTGTCAGAAAAACATATTTACATGAAATTTTAAAGCTTTTTTTTTTTTTTGACAGTTTCTGAGAAGACCAAACACATACAGGCCACACACGGTAAGTAAAATGCCTAAAGTGGTATCTCCCTGTACTCTGGGCTCTATTAAGCTCTTGAGAGCTGCTGTTTTTGGGTTCCCCATGCCTAGATTGTCTTGAAGGGTTTACAAACCAATGCAAACACCTTCTTGTATGTATAATTTTTTTTTTTTTCCCTTTTTGGACCCCTGTAATACTAAGATGACACTTCGGTTCACATAGTAAAATGTTCCTTTCAGATCAAGCTGTGTAAGTGGCAGCTCCACATAGCCAGAGTTTGCCATGTACAGGTCAGGCGGTGATGACACACTTGCCCTCACTGAGAACATTGTTCAGTAATGAGAACACCTACGTACTCATACTATCTGAGCTTGACCAATGTCAATCATATTAATAATCATAATAGAATTATTTAATATGAATTATGTCTAAATCTCTTTATTCAGGTCACCTTGCATGTCAGCCAACATTATACTGTCATTGTAGCTACTGTGATGTTGCATACAGTATCTTTGGGTCAGAACGGCCTATAAACACTCCGTTCTAGTACAGCTTTCTCATACTCTTCACCTCAGAGGAACCCTTGAAATATTTAGATCTTGGGGAACCCCTCCAGAAAAGCTGTTAATAAAACAAACATGCGCACTGACGGTGTAAGATCCTCGGTCTTTAATTGTTTAAAATGTTGTACATCATAAGGAATCTCTCATCAATTAAAGAATGCGCTCAATCTGTTTTATTCATAGACCAAACTCCTAATATACTGGCTAACCTGTTTCAAGGTAGCACCTGTTCATTGGGGAACCCCTGCTAATCCCTACAATGCATACTGCTCACACCATTAGTATGTGGACAGGGTAACTCTCATGCAGGGCTTTCCTTTCTTGTGCACATGCTCACCAATGGCCAGGACCAGGCAGGAAACATTAACTCAACACTAAGCCCTGGTTCACACTGATGCCATGCGTAATTCGCAGCGAATTCTGCACCGCATCAGAATCGCACCCCGTTCATGCGAACCGTTGCGGGTATGTATGTTAACACCCCGAAAGTGGTCTGCAAAACATGGTGCGATGTGCAGAATCGGATTGCATAGGTGCGAATACCCATGCGATCCGATTCTAGTGAGGACCAAAAAAGGGTCCTGCACATTTTTGGTGCGATTAGAGCCATACGAAGTGTATGGCTCCAATCGCAGCACACAAATCGCATGTGATTCGCACAGGAATGCAGTTCGGTTCCTGTGCAAATCGAATGCGATATACCGCATGTATGTGAACCCAGGCAAAGGTGACATCCCATATTCAGAAGTGAGACATATACCTGGTGCAGCTGTACTGTAACTTGAGGCTCCATAAGTAGTTATTATTATTATACAGGATTTATATCACGCCAACAGTTTGCTCAGCGCTTTACAATATAACGGGAGACAATACAGTTCAATACAAGAGGGATAGGAGCAGGGGCGGACTGACAACTCATGGGGCACATGGGCAATAGGGGATCATGGGGCCCCTATGTCCTTGCCCAAACTCAAAAAAGCCTATGAAAAAGGTATCAGGGGCATCTCATGGGGCCCCCTACTGACCCCAGGCCCTCGGGCAGTGCCCGAGTTTCCAAATGGTCAGTCCATCCCTGGATAGGAGGGCCCTGCTCCTTGGAGCTTACAATAAGTGCACACTGTCCGTGATGTTGCACACTGTTCTAGAATGTAGCTTTTAAAGGGGAACGCCACTGAGCTTGTTCCATTCACCAGTTAAGCTTGCCTATCGCCTCGCTCCCAGTGATGGGAGTATGGGTCCCGTTGTGTAACACAGCCCCCCCCCCCCCTTCCTCTTGCGTACACGTCTTGATTCCGTTAACTCCTTTTCCTGTACCTGCAGCTAGGTCCAAAAGGTCAGCTGAGGCTACTGAACCGCTAGGGAGGGGGTTATCGCACCAAACCCCTCACTGTACAGAGGCCCTGTCACCCCTGCTGGCCCCGCCCCTTTACATCAGTATACTCCATAACTCCCCTTTACGTCACAATTCCCAACCCATCCAGTAGCATCTTCAACTCCCATTCACATCGCATAGAATTTGCAGTATACGTCTGGGATATCTGAATTTTCTCTCAGCAAAGCTTTGTTTTTAATGCAGAGTTCTCAAACTCGTACCAGATTGTCAGAAAAACACATTTACATGAAATTTTAAAGCTTTTTTTTTTTTTGACAGTTTCTGAGAAGACCAAACACATACAGGCCACACACGGTAAGTAAAATGCCTAAAGTGGTATCTCCCTGTACTCTGGGCTCTATTAAGCTCTTGAGAGCTGCTGTTTTTGGTTTCCCCATGCCTAGATTGTCTTGAAGGGTTTACAAACCAATGCAAACACCTTCTTGTATGTATAATTTTTTTTTTTTTCCCTTTTTGGACCCCTGTAATACTAAGATGACACTTCGGTTCACATAGTAAAATGTTCCTTTCAGATCAAGCTGTGTAAGTGGCAGCTCCACATACCCAGAGTTTGCCATGTACAGGTCAGGCGGTGATGACACACTTGCCCTCACTGAGAACATTGTTCAGTAATGAGAACACCTACGTACTCATACTATCTGAGCTTGACCAATGTCCCTATTATTAAGAAAAAAAAAATGTAAAAAACAATCTAGCTTATCACAAAGATCTGTTATGAGAACATTTTTCTGCAGGAAATTTACATTGTTCTCTTTCTTTTAGACCTCTGTAACTCAGAAGGTTGGAAGAGTTCCAGGCCACTTGGTAAGCAAAATTCTTCTTCTAGCCAAAGCTATAGGTGACTTCTCCCTGTACTCTGGGCTCTATTATCAGGTCAAGCGGTGATGACACACTTGCCCTCACTGAGAACATTGTTCAGTAATGAGAACACCTACGTACTCATACTATCTGAGCTTGACCAATGTCTCCCTTTTTGCTACACATTTTCTTAATCTAGCTTATTCTAGGATCTGTCACAAGAGCTTTTTTTTTTTTCTCTTTAGATCTGTAATTCTGAGAAAGTTGAACAACTCCAGGCCACCCGGTAAGAAAATTGCCCCTTCTAGCCAAAACTGGAAGGCCCCTTTTTCACATAAAGGGTCTGATCAGGTCCACCTGTCCAGTAGTTCAGGAAGACCTGATTGGATGGTCCATTCACACCTAAGGACTGGCGGACATAAATGATCTTGTATCCGTTTTTACACCCTCTTGCCTCCAATCTGGTCTGCTAAAAAAAAAAAAAATGGAATAACTTCTGTCTAGGCGGATCGGAGGGCAGTTTAGGTGTAAACTGACAGTGGAGTCCATTTACTCCCAGTTGCCCATAGAGCAAAGCAGGGTCTGTCTATGTCCGTGTCTTTATAAACTGAGCAGATACAGACCTGTCATCCTCCTGCTGTGCTCTGATTAGCAGGCGATCTGTGAGCGGATCCCCTGCTGCTCATAACAGTCTGCCCCATGTGAAAGAGGCCTTTTAATGACATCTCCCTATACTGTGAGCCGCCTTTCTAGGTCAAGCGGTCTTTTCGACCTCTGTAACTCCAGAAGATTGGATGAGTTCCAGGCCACTTGGTAAGCAAGTCTTCTAGCCAAAGCTGTAGGTGACTTCTCCCTGTACTCTGGGCTCTATTATCAGGTCAAGCGGTGATGACACACTTGCCCTCACTGAGAACATTGTTCAGTAATGAGAACACCTACGTACTCATATTATCTGAGCTTGACCAATGTCCCTCTTTAAAGTGAAACTATAGCCAGGCTATGGACATTCACACATTTACATATCTCAAGCGTCAAGTGAGCTTCAAAGTCCTTGCTGACCTGAGTTTGAGTTGCTGTACAGTGCTTGCAGCTACAAAGGAACTAAAATGGCAGGACATCTTCTTTCTTCTGAGCCGGGACTTTAACCGTTTCAATACCGGGCAATTTTACCCCTTCCTGCCCAGGCCATTTTTCAGGTTTCAGCGCTCTCACACTTTGAATGACAATTGCGCGGTCATACAACACTGTACCCAAACTAAAATTTTATCATTTTCTTCACACAACTAGAGCTTTCTTTTGGTGGTATTTAATCACCACTGGGGTTTTTATTTTTTGCTAAATTAACAAAAAAAGACCAAAAATTTTGAAAAAAAAACACATTTTTCTTTGTTTCTGTTATAAAAGTTTACAAATAAATAATTGTTCTTCATAAATTTAGGCCGAGATGTATTCTGCTACATGTCTTTGGTAAAAATAACCCAAATTAGGATGTATTTTTTAGTTTTTAGGAAAGTTATAGAGTTCACAAACTATGGTATAGATCTGATTATTGATCAATCCTGAAGTACTGACGGCCAATCTAATTTCTTGAGGTCCAAGAATGTCAGAATAGTACAGATATCCCCAAATGACCCCTTTTTGCAGAGTAGACAGTCCGACGTACTTCATAAGAGGCATGGCGAGTTTTTTGAAGTTGTATTTTTTTTTTTTGTCATAATTTTTCGGAAAATGAAAAATTATTTTCACTATTTTTTTTTTTTACATACTGTCACCAGTGCAGTACAGCGTCATCATATAACTGGCATGGCGGTGAACAGGGACACTGACTGGTGACAGTATGAAAAAAAATATATATATATTTTTTTTTTTTAATTACATTATTATTTTTTTTTTTTTTTTTTTTTTGCAATTACTTTGCTATAAGCAAGCATTTACCTGAATGAAATCGATTCAGTCAGCTTTTTTTTTTTTTTTTTTTTTTTTTTAGTAATTACTTTGCTATAAGCAAGCATTTACCTGAATGAAATCGATTCAGTCAGCTTTTTTTTTTTTTTTTTTTTTTTTTTTTTTTTTTTTTTTTTTTTTGTGCTTAGCTGTGATTTGGTCACAGCTAATCACATGACATGTGCATGTGATTAGCTGTGACCATTCACAGCTAGGCACTAGTATACAATGGATGGCATCATGAATGAAGCCATCCATTGTATACAACTGTCATGTGACCTGCTGTGATTGGTCACAGCAGGTCACATGGTACCAGCAACGGGAGCCGGTACTCGGATCTGTCATCGGCCGTGTCCGAGGTGCACGGCCGATGACAGATCGCACTGCTGCGCCGCTCTGCACTAGCGCAAACGGCGCATGTGCGGGAGCACGCCAAATGGCGTGCACCCGGAATGCAGATACACATCTGAAGCCGCCAAACGGCTAATGGTTAAGCATCTTTTCTTTTACATTAGAATGTTGGCAGGCTGTAACATTCAGAAGTTACTGCAACCCAACTTTACAGCCTGTTATGATCTACAAGGATTATTGGCTCCACTGTGCCTGTAGCTACTGAGATCAGCTGTGGTATATTTTACAGCTTTTTGCTAAGTCTTAAGAATATGGAAATGTGACCTTATTTACTCTGCCTAGTTTGCTCAGGGACAGGAAATGTTGCTAATGGCCTCCTGAGAATACAGGTTCCAGGCTGATCCCTTTTTTTTTTTTTTTTTTTTTTTAACCTCCCTAGCGGTATTCCTGAGTGTAGCTCGGGGTAAAATGTCAGTACCAAAAGCGGTAACCCCGAGCTACACTCGGGCTTACCATGCGGCGCTGCATAGGGAGTCCCTGCAGAGCTTACCTTGTCCTGCGCTCTCGCGATGTGTCCCCCGCAGCGACCCCGGCCATCTCCTCCAGCCGGCATCCGGCTTCTGTGTTCCGGTCCCTGTGACGTCGGGACGTACGGGCGGCGGCGGCGGGAAATTTGAAACTTTTTAAATGTCATTTTTTTTTCCAAACAAATTTTACATAGTAAAACATTGCTGTTTCAACCCATTTCACATACATTTTGTCTGTTCTTTCTGCCTGGAAACTGAGAAATGTCCATGGCGTCCAAAAAGCGTCCCTTTTTAGATCAAAAGCGGTTTTAGACCGGCTAAAGAACAGCGATAGTAAATTAGAACCACTTGCAGAATTGAGTGATAATGATTCGTGGGGGAAATTCGTCATCAGACACTGAAAACGATTTTGCGACTTTGCTCAGCGATGTGCGAACTTGGCGCTCTATTTCAAATTTCAGTGTTTTTGGTTTGATTATATTATTGAATTAAATATATTATAATATTTTTTATGATTATTAAATTATTTGATTTCGTGTTTCAAATTGTAACATACCCGGGATGTTTACTAGACTCTTGTTCGGACAGATTTCAGTGAGTTATTCCTAAAAATTACAATAAAAGAACTACATATTTCCATGCAAAATAATGGTACCGCTTTCAGCACCAAAAATCTGAAATAATCAGACTGCTAGGGAGGTTAAAGCCCAATTCCAGGGAGAAATTGCACCCTCAAACTGTGAGGATTGTTTAGCGTAGTGGCAGAGGATTGCCTTACTCATTGCTCCAGCAGGCTTCCTCCTTCTCCCGCAGCTGCTCTGGTCCATGCCAACCTCCATGTATACCATTTAGGGCCCCTGCATTGTACATGGTTACACGGAGGCTCCACCCACAGATGGGTTTCAGGAGGAGAGCATTGGAGCAGATAAGGTAAGTGATAGGGTCTCTCTCTTAGACATAGCAAGCATTTAACCCTTGCTGTGGGGGTAGAATGTTTATTTTACTTTTAAAATGTGTCATACTTGCCTGCTCTGTGTAGTGGTTTTGCACAGAACAGCCCCAATCACCCCCTTCTCGGGTCCCCCACTAGTGCTTTGGCAGCTCCTAACTCCTCACCCCCTAAACAGTGCCTCCACAGCAAGCTGCATGCTATGGAGGCACTAGTGTGTGCTCGCTCCTGAGCCCCGCTCTCTGTATCCATAAGACACAGCAGAGCGTGGTTTGGCCCCAACCCCTGCTCCATTCTCAGTCATGTCTGTCTACGTCTGTGCTATATCTCAGCCAATGAGGAGGCAGAGAGCTGGGACATCGCTGGACTGAGATTGGGCTTAGGCGAGTATTAGGGGGGCTGGTGGGGCTGCTGTACACTAAAGATTTTTTTTTTTTTTTTTTTTAGAATGCATGAAGGTAAAAGCCTTCAGACTGTAGAACCACTTTAAACTCTTTTTATATTTAATGTTTTATTTACTAAAAAACTTTATAGTGCATCCTTAACACTGTTTTGTCAACCATGCTGGGGTTGCTAGTAGGAAAGCCCAGCATTGCCTACATTGTCAGAAATGCTCTGATTATAACAAAGCCAAATAATCCTGTCTCTAATAGAATGGGGGGGAGTAGTCTGTCCTCCTGTGAGACAAAAGTGGGGGAACCAATCCGAATGAACACCACCCCTCTTTGCTGTTGATTGGGTGGTTTCCCATTCCAATTAGTGGGCTGCAGATTGCTGCCACTCGGCTTTTTAGTGCTCCAGCTGCTTAGATGCTCTTGGCTGTTGTTTTCAGTGTGCCTTAGCAAAAAATTTGGATTTATTTCAGGTACTTGTATGGTGCCGTCAATTTACGCCGCGCTTTACATATATATTATATGGCTGTATGAATTTCTGCTTATGAGCTTTTTTTTTTTTTTGCTTTTTTTTTTTTTTTCGGTCTACTCCGAAGAACGCAGCCACGGATTTTTGAGACAAACATTACAGCCAGTCATCAAATTTATATGGGGATGAAGTGACATGGATCTGGCTATTAGGTGGAAGCAGATAATTTGGAAGTGTGAAACAATGCCTGTTCTGGAGGACTGAGAACTTGAAGAAAATGTCAGGAGAAACCATGGAGGCTGCCATTGAACTTTGACTTGTTTCACTTGGCGTCAAAATATTATTCTTTTTATATCACATGTACTATTCAATAAAGATTTCTATTTTGTGATATTTTAGTACGGTACATTTATTTTTTTTTTTGTTCCCCAGTCTAACTCTATACCAAATGAAGGCACCCAGAGTTCATACACAGGGATATTTGTAGGTATTTCATGCACCTAGCATATATTTCCGGGCGCTCTTTTGTGCCCCGAGAGCTACACCTACAGCCTGCCATACAAGTGCGCAGCCGTACTTTAGGTGAGTGATCAGCATTTACCTGCATATGTGTCTCAGATGTATTTCCAGTACACAGGCAAATGCAGAAGTGAGAAAGCATTTACAAAAATTAAAGCCGCTTACAGCCATTTAATTGTATGGCAGGCTGTACGTGGCACCTACTGGTGCTGGAAAGCATTTGGAAATGTACATTTAGCACATAAAATGCCTACAATTGTCTGCATGAACCCTAAGAATTGTGTTGCAATGAAACCCTTGGACTTTTTTTTTTTTTTTTTTTTTTTTTTTTTGTCGGCAGTAACTGAGGTGGTTGAGTTGCAATTTTACAGCCCACCTAACTTCTACCATTACAGACAGATGGGGCTTTGCTTTGCCATCATAGTTTTGAATTGCCTTGCATAGTTTGGCAGCACTGCCTGCCAGTCACACATTAAGATCAATGGGAGCATACTGTAATTGTGGTTGCTGCGCAGTATTTCAATACAAAATTCTCTTTGGGATTGTAGAGACCACCTTCAAGCGGCAGCACTTAATGTCTGTCAGTCATTGCTCTACTGCCCTCTTAAAAGTGATCCACTGCAGATGGCTTTTCAGAGGGCAGTAGACGCTGTCCGTCCATATCAGGGAACCAGGAGCTATGTTTTGGATGAAGTCTGGTGTCCTGTGGAGCAAGGCGTTAAGTCTGTAGCAAGGGGGTATGCAAGGGAGTCGGAAAGTGTGCGGGTAAGACCACATTGCCACGTGGCTGTATAGCCTAGATTCAGACTTGTCCAACAGGCAGCCGATGGGGTGCAAGCAGCACAAGAAGGCTATGAATGCGACCCAACACAAAATCGTAAACTGTGTTCCTAAACCCCGGACCCGGCATTCACTATATCTGGTCTCCCCGGCATTCACTATATCTGGTCTCCCCGGCATTCACTATATCTGGTCTCCCCGGCATTCACTATATCTGGTCTCCCCGGCATTCACTATATCTGGTCTCCCCGGCATTCACTATATCTGGTCTCCCCGGCATTCACTATATCTGGTCTCCCCGGCATTCACTATATCTGGTCTCCCCGGCATTCACTATATCTGGTCTCCCCGGCATTCACTATATCTGGTCTCCCCGGCATTCACTATATCCGGTCTTCCCGGACCCCGCATTCACTATATCCGGTCTTCCCGGACCCTGCATTCACTATATCCGGTCTTCCCGGACCCTGCATTCACTATATCCGGTCTTCCCGGACCCCGCATTCACTATATCCGGTCTTCCCGGACCCCGCATTCACTATATCCGGTCTTCCCGGACCCCGCATTCACTATATCCGGTCTTCCCGGACCCCGCATTCACTATATCCGGTCTTCCCGGACCCCGCATTCACTATATCCGGTCTCCCTCAGTACACACATGGAAATGCAATTATTTTAGTAAATATAAACTGCTAAATACCTTTTCTCATCAGCAGTATAGAGCAGTCTTGTGACTTCTATAAGTGTCCAGCAGAGCACTGGTTAAAGCTTGTAGGAGGATGCAGGGCCCCTGACCTCTGGCTGGACAGTGCTGATTGGCCTTGTGCTGATCACATGCAGTCTCCCAAGAAAGGAGAAAAAACCCTCTAGCAATACACACCAAACTGAGCATGTGCAGAGTATCTCCACACGATATATCTTATCAGGAGCAGCACAGTGGCTAAATGGTTAGCACTTCTGTCTGGCAGTACTCGGGTTGTTGGGTCGAATCCCAACCACGGTACCACCTGCCTGGAGTTTGTATGTTCTCCCTATGCCTGCGTGGGTTTCCTCTGGATACTCTGGTTTCCTCCCACACTCCAAAGACATGCTGGTAGGCAAATTGGCCCCTGTCTAAATTGTCCCTAGTATGTGTATGAATGTAAGTTGGGAACCTTGGATTGTACGCCCCTTGAAGGTTCGGTATTGATGTGAATGTACAATATATGCAAAGCTTTGTGTAAATTGATGGCGCTATAGAAGTACTTGAAATAAAAAGAGGGGGACCTGGAAGAAGGGGAGGATCAGAGAAGTCAGGATCAAACAGCCTTTTTACACAATGCAGAGGATTAACCCCTTAGGTTCCACAGTGAGTATAACCAGCATGCTTTACTGCATATACAGACTGATTGTACTGCTGTGGGGTTATTTTTTGTTTTTCTTCTAATGCATTTACACTTAGGCTACGTTCACACTAGCCTTGTTAGCAAGCGGCAGACAGGCATTTGGGAAGCGTTTTTACAGTTTCCCAAACGCCTGGGAAAATTCTGCACATTGCAGCATGTAGTGCTGTTCAAATGGGAGCGTTAGCGTCGCGGCAAAACAGACACCTCTGGTCGAGTCAGGAGGAGTTGAAGCCTCCTATTCAAGTCTATGGTGCCGCTCCACAAACGCCCGGCTGGCGTTTGCAACGTGGTTGCGAGGCGTTTGCGGAGCGGTAACACCATTCAAATTTAATTATAGGCATTGGTGGGGTGTTTTTAACGCTTGTCAAACGCCTAGCAACCGCCACTAAACTGCGCATGCGGAGTGTTAAAACCGCTCCGCAAACGCCGGCCCAACGCTTGTCAAATGCTATAGGGGCGTTTGGCAAGAGTTAGAAAAACTGTCAAGTGTGAACGAGCCCTTGGGGAACACATTTAGCCAAAGAACAATTTGTCAGTGTCTCTTACCTGGACTTTATAAGATTTATCTTCCCAAATAAAACTTTCCCACTCTTCACAATCACGACCTATTCATGTCATCAGTTTTTGGCAGCAAATACATTTGTGAGCAATTTCCAAGGATGAAGGGCAAAATTAGAACCTAAATATCTGATGAGCACCTTGAGAATGGCTACTACATCCATCCAACCAGATATCAATGTTCGTGCGATATTGACACTTTCTGAAACTATTTTTATGGTGTCCTCTTTTACAATAAAGTTTTTTAAATTTTTTTTAAATGCAGTTTTAACCCTCAGATGGCTACACTACCTATATTAGATATTTTTAACTTTTGATCTGCCTGCATTTTTCTGATCATCAGCCATCCTTCTTGTTAGAGCCTATTCACACTTGTGTGACTTTGGCGTCGCATGACAATTCCTACCTCAAGTTTCCCAATGAGTACCATTCATATCTGTGCAACTTCAAGTTGCAGCAACTTGAAAGTAGTTCCTGTACTACTTTGGTCCAACGTTCATGCAACTTGTGAGCCATAGACATTGATGTAAACCCCCCAAAGTCGCATGATAGTTGCACCTGAATGTCATACATGTGACTTGTGTGCGACTTTGTACAGCACAATCATCCATGGTCAAAGCCAAAGTCACTCATCCAAAGTTGCATCAAGTTGCAAAGTTCCAATGAAAGCGCACAATTTTGAAGTTGCACAAGTGTGAAAGGAGCCATAGTCTATTTTGTGTGGCCCAAGACAATTTCTTTTATTCCAATGTGGCCCAAGAAGAGCAAAAGTTTGGACACCCATTACCTTGATTGTATGCAACTGGGAGGCCTTTATGTGGAGTTTTACCTGAATTGTTTTCATCTAATCTTTTTAGGATACAATATTTCATTATAAACGGTTGTTGCCATACTTTCCTTGATAGTTTGAGGATATATATATATATATTTTTTTTTTTTTCTTTTATGTATTATAGTGTGTGTGTATATATATGTGTGTGTGTATATATATATATATATATTTTCTCTAGATCTTTCAAATGGGTGAGGTGCGCATTGGCAATTAGTCCCAGTGCAAAGCAATCAGGCCCTTGCAAAGGCCATATATAGAAAACATTTTAAATTGTAATGTTTGTATGTAATACCTTTTTGACATTAAAAAATGTTTAGTGCAGCAATTCCTCTCTTGCTCTTATTCTTTATATATATATATATATATACACACACACACACACCCCTCAAAAAAAATTAAAGGAACACTTTGAAAACTCATCAGATCTCAATGGAAAAGAATCTGCTGGATCTCTATATTGATATGGACGGGGTAATGTGTTAGGAACGTAAGGACGCCCCATTGTTTGATGGAAATGAAAATTATCAACCTACAGAGGACTAAATTCAAAGACACCCCGAAAATCAAAGTGAATAAATGATGTAGCAGGCTCGTCCATTTTGCTGAAAATTCATTGCAGCAACTCAGAATGGTCCTCAGTAGTTTGTATGGCCCCCACGTGCTTGTATGGTGTCCTGGGGTATTTCCACCCAGATCTGGACCAGGACATCACTGAGCTCCTGGACAGTCTGAGGTGCAACCTGGTGGCGTCGGATGGACTGAAACATGACATCCCAGAGGTGTTCTATTGGATTTAGGTCAGGTGAGCGTGGGGACCATTCAATGGTATCCATTCCTTCATCCTCCAGGAACTGCCTGCATACTCTCCCCACATGAGGCCGGGCATTGTCATGCACCAGGAGGAACTCAGGACCCCCTGCACCAGCGTAGGGTCTGACAATGGGTCCAAGGATTTCATCCTTATACCTAATGGCAGTCAGGGTGCCATTGTCTAGCCTGTAGAGTTCTGTGCATCCCTCCATGGATATGCCTCCCCAGACCATCACTGACCCCCCACCAAAACGGTCATGAATGATGCTACAGGCAGCAGAACATTCTCCACGGCGTCTCCAGACCCTTTCACATCTGTCACATGTACTCAGGGTGAACCTGCTCATCTGTGAAAAGCACAGGATGCTTCTCTGTCTGGCAATCCGATGCACATCTGGGTTTGGCAGTTGCCAGGAGAACGGTACTTGCCTGACTGCATTGTGCCAAGTGTAAAGTTTGGTGGAGGGAGGATTATGGTGTGGGGTTGTTTTTCAGGGGTTGGGCTTGGCCCCCTAGTTCCAGTAAAGGGAACTCTTAAGGCATCAGCATACCAAGACATTTTGGCCAATTTCATGCTCCCAACATTTTGGGAAGTTTGGGGATGGCCCCTTCCTGTTTCAACATGATTGCGCACCAGTGCATAAAGCAAGGCCCATAAAGACGTAGCAGATATAGGAAGCGCCACAGAAAATACAAAATAAATCAAATAATAAGCAGCACCTCTAGCCAAAAAAGGGAAAATAGTGTACAAATAAAAAGTGCACTAATTATTCACAAAAAATGCAAGGATAAATAATATAAATATAAATAAATTAATAAATATCCGACACCAGATGAAATGAATACACTCACCAGAGCTATATGCTGATTATATTATAAACCAGCATGAAGACGTCAAGTGACGAAATGCGTTGGGCCTTGCCTAGTGGACGTGACGTTGGACCGTTCCTCCCAGCTGTCGGCTGTGTTGATCGCAGTGCAGGAGGTTCGTCCCTTGGTTTTTCCCTTGTGGATGTGTTATTATAGAGGCCGTCATTGCTGGTGTCGGCTAGACACCTTCTTTGTGAGTGTTATACTTTACTAATAAAATTTTACTGGTTTTAAACGTACTGCACCATCATATCTCTTCTGATTCCTCGAGCTTTGCCCATGTTATTGGAAGGCCATTTGCTGCTTAGCTGTTCCATATGTGCTGATTGGATCACTATTGGTTGCTGTTCCTCTACTGGGATATCCTGCAGATCATCGCTCCCAGAGCAAAATGCTATCATGCTGTTTACAATATAATCAACATATAGCTCTGGTGAGTGTATTCATTTCATCTGGTGTCGGATTTGCACAATGGTGTTTGTTTTCAAGATTGACATTAAGTTGATATTGGACTATCACTGTTATGGTGGCTGGACTTATGTTTATATTTATGAATTTATTTATATTTTTATTATTTATCCTTGCATTTTTTGTGAATAATTAGTGCACTTTTTATTTGTACACCATAAAGACATGGAGGAGGGCGTATGGGGTGGAGGAACTTGACTGGCCTTCACAGAGTCCTGACCTCAACCCCATAGAACACCTTTGGGATAAATTAGAGCGCAGACTGTGAGCCAGGCCTCCTCCCCCGACATCAGTGCCTGACCTGACAAATGTGCTTCTGGAAGAATGGTCCAACCTTCCCATAGACACCCTCCTAAACCTTGTGGACGGCCTTCCCAGAAGAGTTGAAGCTGTTATAGCTGCAAAGGGCGGGGCCAACTCAATATTGAACCCTACGGACTAAGACCGGGAGGCCATTAAAGGTCATGTGCGTGTAAAGGCAGGCTGACCAATATGTTTGGCAATATAGTGTACATGCAGTGTCTCACACGCATTAGTGTGATCCTGGTGTAAAAGTTTAGTTCATCTTTTCAGAAAAAGATTAATAGGTGAACTAACAGTGTACCCCCTGCCCACAGTCCGGTCCCTGCTGTACTTACCTCCATGGGTGATGAGCAGTCAGTGCCCACACAGCCAGCATAGTGGTGTGGGGATTTAAAATCCCCGCTCTTCTCTCCTCTTCTTTCTGCAACACTTTGGGAACAGACCTGAGCAATTATTTTTTATATGTTAAAAAAAATCTGAAGAATGTAGTTAAAAAATACATATTTTTAAAAATATATTTTTTTTAAATATATTCTTCAGATTTTTTTAACATATAAAAAAAGTAATTTTAACATATATTTTTACGTATATCTGTAAACGCATTCCAAAAATGTAGATTTGTATTTTTAAAGACATACAGTATATTTGAAATATAATTTTAAAAATACTTTTCATATATTTTGTAATAAAATGCATTTCAACATGCAGTGAGATATATATATATATATATATATATATAGAGAGAGAGATGGGTATATATATATATATATATTGAATATAGCCAAAATTGTAGCATTTCAAATATATGGCAATATATTTGGAAAGAATATTTTTTAAATATTTTTAAAATATATTTTTCTTCCATATGGGAATACGTTTGGCAATATAGTGTATATATGCACACAGTGTGTGTGTGTGTATATATATATATATATATATATATATATATTTATACTTACATACACATAGTGAAAAAAGTACTATATACAAAAAATACAAAACACCGATTCTAAATTTTTGTATAGAATACTTTTTTGACATTACAAAATTTTTAGTGCAGCAATCCTGTTCTCTCTCCCTATATCTATATATACATCGTGTGTATATGTATGTTTGTGTGCGTATATATATATAAATATATATATATTTTTTGTATTACATTCTTCATGGAAAAGAATGCTTACCTATCTTATACATGACCACTAGATGGAGGTTTTGCATAAGGAATGGGTTTTGTAAGTCATTGGTATGGTTGAACATTATGAATGATAGTATATTTATGATTGGTGGGTGGAGAGTGGGTTGTAATTTTTATATAGCTGTTTTAATTATGAACTGATGGTATTGCATTATGAACAAAGCTTAAGAGGTTGGACGCTCAGAAATTGTGGGCAAAAGTATTCTATAAGTGGGCCTGACAAGGGGCGGACTGACAGCTCATGGGGCCCCTGTGTCCTTCCCCAAACTCAAAAAAGCCTATGAAAAAGGTACCAGGGGCATCTCATGGGCCCCCTACTGACCCCGGGCCCTCGGGCAGTGCCCAAGTTTCCAAATGGTCAGTCCGCTCCTGGGCCTGACATGTCTGACTACTCCTGAGGGACTCCATTGGACACAACTGATTGGGGAACAGAATACATGTGACGTCACATGCTGCCAGGCAGCCAGAAAGCAGCTGCGCAAGTCAGGAGACCTATCTGCAATGGTCGCAGGCTTGTGATACAGGTGTGCTCTAGCACCTTGATATGTGAGTGTATTGGTTTCTGTTCTCTTTAATAAAGCACTGTCCAGTATTCCACTATGGGAGTTTTCTTTATATGAGGCTGTGATTATTGGAACTTGTGCAAATCTGCTTAGACATAAAAGGACCGTGGAAATTCGAAGATATACGATCCAATTGGTGTGTATTGGAGAAGTTGATGCGGAGTTACCCGTATGGGAAGTGCATCTTGACCTACTTAGAAATAAGGGGGGGGGTCATAAAATTCTGATGAGTGAGTTGTGTCTAAAACACTTTTGACACAAAGAGGGGAAGGCTGTGAAAATGGAGTGTTCAGATTGTCTCACTTTGTTGAATTCCAACTTTTACTTTGGTGGAAAAAATGAATTGATACAAGGACTGCCTTAAGTTAAACTCTGGGCACAACTTTTATTTAAATATTTCCATTTAAATATTCTCCTCCATAGCCAAAAAGGATATAAATCCATTCTGTATGCACTAGATGCCTTTACAAACCCAGATAGTAGCTTTTAAAAGTAGCGGTGACATCATCGCTGTGCTCTACATAGCCTGTGCAGAGAGAAGAGACGTGGGAGGGACCCAGCAGACCCCTCCCACTACAGGTTGCCTGCAGAAAACTACAGGAGGGGGCGGAGACAAGACTAGTCACCCTGCACAAGGAGAGAGAGCAGCAGCGAGCGGTCTTTATTACAGGAAGGAATAGTCTCACGCTGGATTACTTCAGAGGCCTGGAAGAAATACAAAGCACACCGAGATTCAAGAAGAATTCACATGACAAATGTATTTGGAAAATATTTGCTTATTCCATTGTTTTTCATATTATTGGACTGAATTTGTTTCACTTTTGTCAAGTGTTCTGGGGGATTTTGAACTGTTCCAATGACTGTCACCTATTGTAAATTAACCTGTTCACCAAGGTTGAATTTTTTGGCCACAATTCCAAAAGATATGTTTGGTGCAAAAACAACACTGCACATCACCAAAAAAACACCATACAAACTGTGAAGCATGGTGGTGGCAGCATCATGCTTTGGGGCTGCTTTTCCTTCAGCTGGAACTGGGGCCTTAGTCAAGGTAGAGGGAATTATGAACAGTTCCAATACCAGTCAATATTGGCACAAAACCTTCAGGCTTCTGCTAGAAAGCTGAACATGAAGAGGAACTTCATCTTTCAACATGAAATCTGACATTTTAACAGGGTGTGTAGACTTTTTATATCCACTGTTTATATATAGTTTTAGGTGTTCATACATATAGAGCTTTTATGGCCCCTAAGGGAGCAGTGCTCCCTTATCATGGGTGATCAGTGGAAAAAGGCCCCCTTTCATTGGTGGTCAGTGGAAAGAATGTCCCTTAGATTGGTGGTCAGTATGGAAGGGACCCCCCTAAACTGATGGTCAATGAAGCAAATGTCCCTTAGATTGGTGGTCAGTATGGAAGGGACCCCCCTAAACTAAACTAATGGTCAGTGAAACGAATGTCCCTTAGATTGGTGGTCAGTATGGAAGGGACCCCCTTAAACTGATGGTCAGTGAAACGAATGTCCCTTAAACTGGTGGTCAGTACGGAAGGGACCCCCTTACACTGGTGGTCAGTGAAACCAATGTCCCTTAGATTGGTGGTCAGTACGGAAGGGACCCCCTTACACTGGCGGTCAGTGAAACTAATGTCCCTTAGATCGGTGGTCAGTATGGAAGGGACCCCCTTACACTGGTGGTTAGTGATACTAATGTCCCTTAGATTGGTGGTCAGTAAGGAAGGGACCCCCTTACACTGGTGGTCAGTGAAACGAATATCCCTTAGATTGGTAGTCAGTATGGAAGAGACCCCCTTACTCTGGTGGTCAGTGAAATGAATGTCCCTTAGATTGGTGGTCAGTATGGAAGGGACCCCCTTACACTGGTGGTCAGTGAAACTAATGTCCCTTAGATTGGTGGTCAGTACGGAAGGGACCCCCTTACACTGCTGGTAAGTGAAACGAATGTCCCTTAGATTGGTGGTCAGTATCGAAGGGACCCCCTTACACTGGTAGTCATTGAAACAAATGCCCCTTTGATTGGTGGTCAGATATGGAAGGGGCCCCCTTACGCTGGTGGTCAGTGAAACAAATGTCCCTTAGATTGGTGGTCAGTATGGAAGGGACCCCCTTACACTTATAGTCAGTGAAACGAATGTCCCTTAGATTGGTGGTCAGTATGGAAGGGACCCCCTTAAACTGCTGGTAAGTGAAACGAATGTCCCTTAGATTGGTGGTCAGTATGGAAGAGACCCCCTTACACTGGTGGTCAGTGAAACGAATGTCCCTTACATTGGTGGTCAGTATGGAAGGGACCCCCTTACACTGGTAGTCAGTGAAACGAATGACCCTTAGATTGGTGGTCAGTATGGAAGGGACCCCCTTAAACTGGTGGTCAGAGAAACACATGTCCCTTAGATTGCTGGTCAGTATAGGAGGGACCCCCTTAAACTGGTAGTCAGTGTAGTACTCACTTATAATGAAGATCAGTTTGAAAAATGTTTCTTATATTGGTGCTCAGCAAAGGATGAGAAGAAAGACTCCACTGGTCCCATGTCATTGGCTCAGCCACCTCACATTGGTGCTAGAACTATGCAGGTACCTTCAAACAGAAGGTCAGTTTTGCTTAAGGAACCCCTAGCAGCCTTGGGAGGAACCCTACTTGAGAAACCCTTCCATACTCTACCCAAAACTGAAAAAAAAATGCCTTTAGATTCACTTTAATGTAATTGAAATACTATAGGTTGCATTTTCTTTCTGTCCTGTAATTGTTCTCTGCTGTCACATTGTAATGTTCTTCAAGTGAAACAAAAATTAAAAATCAAAGTCAACAAATAAATATAGAAAAATGAAAAAATGAATGTGTCCCCTTAAGAAGTTGGGGAAGTAATTGAATCAGTGTGTTGTGTAAGGGCACACAGAATAAGTCTTTGGCTCGCTCTTCCAAGACGCGGGTCATGTGACTTCCTAATTCCAGAAACAGATCTTCACAATTAAGCTTTTTATGCCCTGGAATGTGTCAGATGGGGCTCAGTTGTCAAATGTGAAAGCAGGACGCACTGGAACTGATTGAGGTTTATTAAACAAGCTGCACTGATACGAAGCATTTATAGGAGGACTTATAGGTCTAATTGTGTCTTTGTGATTGGGGGAAGTCGAAGGATTACTGGCGAGAGGTCAGCTAAGGTGGTGTTACTTTTAAAGCTGAACTCTGGGTAAAATCAACAGTCACCCTTTGCAGTGAGGATCCCCCCACCAGAGCAAGAGGCAAATGTTCATCTTTGTATAGGATAACATATAAAACCTTTTTACTTATCTTTTCCTTCTCTCTCGGGTTTCCTCCATGCTGTATGACGGTCACCCAAAGCCACTTCTCTATGGTGCTCCATTGGTTGTCAGCACTCTGATGTCATCATGTACAATGCAGTCCTGGCACTGAGCAAACAAATTAAATATTCCTCCTGCGCTTTATGGAGTTCCTATATAGGTAAGGTGCTGACACCCAATACTGAAACATATACAGCAACCAGACAAAATAGATCATATGGTGCAGCGCTATTAAAGTGCGATAATAATAAATATAATAAGATACAAATATAGTTACTCAGAAGCATACATCACACGTGCTCTTAACCATTTGACCTCCAGAGGATTTACCCCCCTTAATGACCAGGCCTCTTTTTGCTACTTGGCGCTGCACTGATTCAACTGATAATTGCGCGGTCATGCAATGCTGCACCCAAACGAAATTTACGCCCTTTTTTTCACACAAATAGAGCTTTCTTTCGGTGGTATTTGATCATCTGTGCGCTTTTTATTTTTTACGCTATAAACAAAAAAAGGCCAAAAATTTTGAAGAAAAACAATATTTTTTAATTTCAGCTATAAAAAATATATAGTAAACTCAAAGCTGGTTATAAATTTAGGCCAAAATGTATTCTGCTACAAGTTTTTGGTAAAAAAAATCCCAATAAGTGTATATTGATTGCTTTGTGTGGAAGTTATAGCGTCTACAAACTATGGTATAAATACTGCAATTTACGCCATTTTTTTGCTATACAGCGCTGCGCTAGTTTAACGGACAATTGCGCGGTCATGCAATACGGTACGTAAATTAAATTTACATCCTAATTTTTCCCACAAATTGAGCTTTCTTTTGGTGGTATTTGATCGCCTGTGCGATTTTTATTTTTTGCGCTATAAAAAAAAAGGCTGACAATTTTGAGGAAAAAAAACAATATTTTGGACTTTTTGCTATAAAACATGTCCAGTAAAAAAAATGCAAAAATCAAATTTAGTCATAAATTTCTGCCAAAATGCATTCTGCGACATGTCTTTGCTAAAATAAAACCCAATACGTGTAAATTAATTGGTTTACGTGAAAGTTATAGCGTTTACAAATGGCGGGAAAGATACTGGGATTTTTAGGTTTTTTTTATACTAATAATGGCGGCGATCAGCGAATTATGGCGGCGATCAGCGACTTATGGCGGGACTGTGGGACTGCAGCAGGCATTCTGACATTGGGGGGTACTGACTTGGGGTCACTGACATCCCCAAAAACACTAATACAGTGATCAGTGCAAAAAAAAAAACACTGACACTGTACTAAAGGCACTGGGGAGGAAGGGGTTAACTTTATTTTGCAGGGAAGGGTTATAGGAGTGAGGGGAGTGTTTTACTAGGGGGCGGGGGTGTGTGCTGGACAGGACACCGCTGATCGAGAGAGAGAAACTCTTCTTTCTCGATCAGCTCGTCCTCGAGCTGTCAGGGAAGTGACAGACAGCACAGCTACTGCAGCTGTGCTGTCTGTCACTGTTTGCCGCCAATCGCCGGGAAACAGCCGGTAAGGACCGGCTGTGACCCGGCGACTGACATCCGCGGCGGTGATCGGCGGGACAGATAGGGCAGTGGCACGCCTCACGCACGCCCCCTATCTGTTTACAAAACACACGTTTTAAAACGTGGTTTTGCCTGCCCGTGCTGCCCTGCCGCCGTATTTCTACAGTGGCAGCGCGGCAAGTGGTTAAAATAAACATGCAATAGTGTGGGTGGTAGATAGTCCTCTACCAACTATAAAGTTGATATAACATAATCACTTTAACATGCGTGATAGTCAGTACTGTTCTCTTTAAATCACATTCAGCAGGCTTGATTGGTGAACATCAACAGTGGCCAAATTGTCCCATTACTTTTGGTCCCTTAACAAGTGGGAGGCACATATGCAAACTGTTGTAATTCCTACACCGATCACCTGATTTGGATGTAAATACCCTCAAATTAAAGCTGACAGTCTGCAGTTAAAGCACATCTTGTTCATTTCATTTCAAATCCATTGTGGTGGTGTATAGAGCCAAAAATGTTAGAATTGTGTCGATGTCCCAATATTTATGGATCTGACTGTATATACAATCGTGCTGAACTTGAATAGAAAACGTACATGTGGCAATAACGCATGTGAAATCCAGTGACGGTGTCAACACACTCCTCCTGTGGCTAGATTGACCCCTCACCTTAATTCTGTGACCCAATGGGCCCTCACACCTTTAAGATCACTGCAAGATCTTTCTCCCAGGGTGGGTGACCTCAGCAACGCTCCCGTGGACCCCTCAGTAATGGGTAAGTATTTAGGACACTCTGAGTACTGCTTTCAACTGGGAAGGTCACTCATCATAAACCATAATGAGTGAGAAAGAAAACTTCCATAGTGTAGTAATTCTTGTAGAAAATCAATATTTAATACAAATAAGTAATGCTCACTCACATAGAATGATATTCCACTTTAATAGAATGAAAACCGCATGCCTGGATATACTGCATGGGTTCTGGCTTGTTTGAGTGTAGAAAGATGGCCGCCGCACCGGATGTGCGTCACCGCGGACTAAACCAGAAGCTGCGTTACGGCATACCTACGCGTTACATCACTGTGACTCGTGACTTTGTGGACGAAAAGAGAAAAATTGATCAAAGTTTGCAATGAAGGATTGTTGGAATGGTGAATAAAGAACCTCAATCAACTTCCAGACAAATTCAAGCTGACCTTCAGGCACAGGGCACATCTGTGTCAGCTCGCACTATACGTCGCCATCTGAAGTAAAAGGGGCGCTATGGTAGGAGACCCAGTAGGACCCCGCTGCTGACACAGAAACATAAAAAAGCCAGATTGGAGTTTGCCAAAACTTACCTGAGGAAGCCAAAATCCTTTTTGGGAGAATGTGTTGTGGAGAGATGAAACAAAATGGCAGCTTTTTGGTAAAGCCCATCATTCTACTGTTTTCAGAAAAAGCAATGAGGCCTTTAAAGAAAAGAATACAGCCCCTACAGTCATAAATGGTGGGGGGGTCACTGATTTTTTTTGGGTTGCTTTGCTGCTTCAGGCACTGGATGTCTTGGCTGTGTGCATGGCATTATGAAATCTGAAGGCTACCAAAGAATTCTGGGGTGCAATATAGGGCCCAGTGTCAGAAAGTTGGGTCTCCGTCAGAGGTCATGGGTCTTACAGCAGGACAATGACCCAAAGCACACGTCAAAAAGCTCCCAGAAATGGTTTCAGACAAAGTGCTTGAAAGTCCTGACCTGGCCAGCAATGAGTCCAGATCTCAATTCCCATAGAGCTCCTGTGGAGAGATCTCAAAACAGCAGTTGGGAAAAGGAACCCTTCCAATCTGAGAGACCTTGAGCAGTTGGTAAAGGAAGATCGCTCCATAATTCCAGTAGAGAGGTGGAAGAAACTCATTGATGGTTACAGGAAGCCATTGATTCAGTTATTTTTTTCCAAGGGGTGTGCTACCAAATATTAAATTTAGGGTGCCAATATTTTTGTCCAGTCCATTTTTGGGGGTTTTGCGTGGAATGTGTCAGATTTGACTTTTTGTTTCTCCACTTTTTTGTGTCTTACCAATACAAACAAAAGAAATAAACACGAGAATGCTGAAACATTTGTATTGGCAACAATTTTCTGGGCGAAGTGGTGCGTTATCTGACAGGAATGCGGGGGGGACGACGACAATATTTTTGGCCATGACTGTATACTAACTGATTTTACAGCTGTGGGTTTAGTAGCGCTTTAAAATCCCATGTCAGAAGTGTTCAATAGTTGTGGGATGATACTCTGGTTATACCACAAAACCCCAAAAATGGACATGGACAAAATTATTGGCACCTTCTCAAAATTGTAAGAAATGATTGCATTCCAGGTTTGTGATACTCCTGTAATTTGTAATTAAACTCACCTGTATCAATTAACAGATCTTAATGTTCCTGTGTCCACTGTGTGCAACATTGTCAAGAGGTTTACAGCCCATGGCACTGTAGGTAATCTCCCTGCTGTGGGTTTAGTAAAGCTTTAAAATCCCATATCAGAGGTGTTCAATAGTTGTGGGCAGGGGCGGACTGACAACTCATTGGGTCCCTGGGCAATAGGGGATCATGGGGCCCCTGTGTCCTTGCCCAAACTCAAAAAAGCCTATGAAAAAGGTACCAGGGGCATCTCATGGGGCCCCCTACTGACCCCGGGCCCTCGAGCGGTGCCCGAGTTTCCAAATGGTCAGTCCGCCCCTGGTTGTGGGATGATACTCTGGTTATACCACAAGTGATTTTTGGCGATACCCCACCCTACTCAGTTACTCACTATTCACTTTCACCATCATAGGAGTGAGCTCCTTTTCTGATTCCAACCCCGTACTTGCACTCTCTCCCCTAATGAAGTAGCTCCGAACTTGAGGTGTAACAGCTCGCCCCTGTGATGGTGGAGTTGAGCAGTAACAGCTTGGCATCTTTCATCCCGGGACCCATTGAAGATTTTGAGAGGTCTACAGCATGTAGGTACCAACAAAAATCAGTAATATATATGCATATATCTATGGCGTGGTAATGCAAATTGTTTTTTTTTCTCATTGGCGTCTGCAGTCTGGATTTCTAGAATAGGCCACACAAGTTTTTCTTTTAACCAGCAAGTCTGATAACACCTCCAACCGTCTATATGGAACTAGCAGGCTTATGACCTGGTTTATTATGACTGGTCCACACGGACTTGGCCAGAGTCATGGATTTTACGCCTCTGCAACTGAAGGAATATAATTCCACACAGCGACCTTGACTTGAGGCCCCGCTGGAACTACATATCTCCACAGTATCCTTTTAACTATGTCCAAAGTAAACAGTGCTGAGATAATAGCCCGGATCTGTCTTGGCATGTTCCACAAATCAGCCTCCTTTGCAGTAACAACATGTGAAATTCACCATACTGTCATTACATGGCTATGCTGGTGGGTGAGTGATGTCCGCCAAAATTATCCAGCGTTTTCCTGATTTCAAAATGCTGCAAGCACAGAAAAAAATATCTGTTTATCTGTCAGAAGTCCGGTGAGCTTCCAACGTCCTGTAGAGGGCTGACAACCCTGCTCCTGCTGCACTGAAATGCCAAGCAGTGTTGTCAGCCCTACACAAAAGTTGGTGCAGCGCTGAAAAATATTTATATATATAGTGCACTATTTAAATATATTATTAATATAAAAAAATATTAAACACAAGTGATAACATCAGAGTGAATGAAGCGCTACAATGAGCGCAAATAAACAAGTGCGGCTGTGAAGGTTATAAAACAAAGTGTTCATATGATGGTGAGGGCCTGACAAACGGCGGTCAGAGAAGTGTGCCGCAGACGGATCCTGTTGCACAGGTGGTATCAAAATATTCCATGTGACTTTCAATCCGTGCAGGGAATATGATAAAAAAGCGCACTCACCAGATGCGCATAGTAAAAGAGCAATGTGTTGAATCATATAATGACCACAAGATCTGCAGGAAGCCCCCTTTAAATGGACCAGACAGGCAGCATAGGAAGAGAATCTGTCCTCTGGATCTGAGACTGCTCTGCAACTGTTCTCCAGCTGGAGTCCTGGAAATCGTTTTTAGCCATCCTTAGGTGTGGTGGCTGTATTCATTTTGATGAGTGTTGTCAGCCCTGCCTGGGTTCTCCTCTGCTGGACTACAGAACAGCTACCCCCTTAAGATCTGGTTCACACCAATGCGGATGCGGTAAACGCTGTGAATCCTTTGCGTTTCCTGCGTTGCATTGCAATCCCATGGCGTTCATGCGATCTGGGGCGGGTGTCAATGTTAAATTAAGGACACCCAGATCGCAAAGCGCAATGTGATTTGATAGAAATCACATTGGATGGGTGAGAACACCTATTTATAGGTAAAGTAGATCCAGGGAATATCCGATTGCCTCTCGGGGGATCAGGAAGGAATTGTTTCCCCTGCAGGAGCAAATTGGATCGTGCTTTGCTGTTTTTTTTGCCTTCCTCTGGATCAACTGTGGGTGTAGGATTATAACTTTTTTTTTTAATGGTTGAACTGGATGGACTTTTGTTTTTTTTCAGCCAGACTAACTATGTAAGAACACCCATGTGACGAGATTCAGGTGCAGGTAATAAAAAGGGTCTTGCCCCTTTTTTGGTGTGGATGCAATGCAATTTGAGCCACACAAAATGTATGGATCAAATCGCACCGCACAGACATCGCATGTAATTCACACAGGAATGTAGTGTGATTCCTGTGTGATTTACACTATAATGCCAAAAGTATTGTCCCCGCCCCCCAAATCATGTGATTAAGGTGTTCCAATCCCCTCCATGGCCACAGGTGTATACAATCAAGCCCCTAGGCATGCAGACTGCTTCTACAAACATTGGGGAAAGAATAGGTCGCTCTCAGGAGCTCAGTGACTCCAAGCGTGGTCCCGTGATAGATGGTCACCTGTGCAATAAGTCCATCCGTGACATTTGTTTTCACACAAATAGCACTTTAATTTAGTGGTATTTAATCACTTCTGGGTTTTATATTGTTTGCAAAATAAACAAAAAAAGGAACATAAACTCTGAAGAAAAAAAAGCTTTTTTCTATGTTTCTGTTATAACATTTTGCAAATAAATAATCTTTCTTCAAAGATTTAGGCCAAACACACAAAATGACTACATTTTAAATGGGGTCCGCAGACCCACACAGGCAGGAAACACTGCAACAAACTGTTATCCTATGTGTCCATCCCCGGCATGTTATCCTACGTGTCCATCCCCGGCATGTTATCCTGTGTGTCCATCCCCGGCATGTTATCCTATGTGTCCATCCCCAGCATGTTATCCTGTGTGTGTCCATCCCCGGCATGTTATCCTACGTGTCCATCCCCGGTATGTTATCCTATGTGTCCATCCCCGGCATGTTATCCTATGTGTGTCCATCCCCGGCATGTTATCCTGTGTGTCCATCCCCGGCATGTTATCCTATGTGTCCATCCCCGGCATGTTATCCTATGTGTGTCCATCCCCAGCATGTTATCCTACGTGTCCATCCCCGGCATGTTATCCTATGTGTCCATCCCCGGCATGTTATCCTATGTGTCCATCCCCGGCATGTTATCCTATGTGTCCATCCCCGGCATGTTATCCTGTGTGTCCATCCCCGGCATGTTATCCTACGTGTCCATCCCCGGCATGTTATCCTACGTGTCCATCCCCGGCATGTTATCCTACGTGTCCATCCCCGGCATGTTATCCTGTGTGTCCATCCCCGGCAAGTTATCCTACGTGTCCATCCCCAGCATGTTATCCTGTGTGTCTATCCCCGGCATGTTATCCTATGTGTCCATCCCCGGCATGTTATCCTATGTGTCCATCCCCGGCATGTTATCCTATGTGTCCATCCCCGGCATGTTATCCTGTGTGTCCATCCCCGGCATGTTATCCTATGTGTCCATCCCCAGCATGTTATCCTGTGTGTGTCCATCCCCGGCATGTTATCCTACGTGTCCATCCCCGGTATGTTATCCTATGTGTCCATCCCCGGCATGTTATCCTATGTGTCCATCCCCGGCATGTTATCCTGTGTGTCCATCCCCGGCATGTTATCCTATGTGTCCATCCCCGGCATGTTATCCTATGTGTGTCCATCCCCGGCATGTTATCCTACGTGTCCATCCCCGGCATGTTATCCTATGTGTCCATCCCCGGCATGTTATCCTATGTGTCCATCCCCGGCATGTTATCCTATGTGTCCATCCCCGGCATGTTATCCTGTGTGTCCATCCCCGGCATGTTATCCTACGTGTCCATCCCCGGCATGTTATCCTATGTGTCCATCCCCGGCATGTTATCCTACGTGTCCATCCCCGGCATGTTATCCTGTGTGTCCATCCCCGGCAAGTTATCCTACGTGTCCATCCCCAGCATGTTATCCTGTGTGTCTATCCCCGGCATGTTATCCTATGTGTCCATCCCCGGCATGTTATCCTATGTGTCCATCCCCGGCATGTTATCCTATGTGTCCATCCCCGGCATGTTATCCTATGTGTCCATCCCCGGCATGTTATCCTACGTGTCCATCCCCAGCATGTTATCCTGTGTGTCCATCCCCGGCATGTTATCCTATGTGTCCATCCCCGGCATGTTATCCTACGTGTCCATCCCCGGTTGTTATCCTACGTGTCCATCCCCGGCATGTTATCCTGTGTGTCCATCCCCGGCATGTTATCTTGTGTGTCCATCCCCGCCATGTTCTCCTGTGTGTCCATCCCCGGCATGTTATCCTGTGTGTCCATCCCCGGCATGTTATCCTGTGTGTCCATCCCCGGCATGTTATCCTTCGTGTCCATCCCCGGCATGTTATCCTACGTGTCCATCCCCGGCATGTTATCCTATGTGTCCATTCCCGGCATGTTATCCTGTGTGTTTATCCCCGGTATGTTATCCTGTGTGTCCATCCCCGGCATGTTATCCTGTGTGTCCATCTCCGGCATGTTATCCTATATGTCCATCTCCGGCATGTTATCCTATATGTCCATCTCCGGCATGTTATCCTATGTGTCCATCCCAAGCATGTTATCCTATGTGTCCATCCCAAGCATGTTATCCTATGTGTCCATCCCCGGCATGTTATCCTATGTGTCCATCCCCGGCATGTTATCCTATGTGTCCATCCCAAGCATGTTATCCTATATGTCCATCTCTGGCATGTTATCCTGTGTGTCCATCCCCGGCATGTTATCCTGTGTGTCCATCCCCGGCGTGTTATCCTATGTGTCCATCCCCGGCATGTTATCACGTGTGTCCATCCCCAGCATGTTATCCTATGTGTCCATCCCCTGCATGTTATCTTGTGTGTCCATCCCCGGCATGTTATCCTGTGTGTCCATCCCCGGCATGTTATCCTGTGTGTCCATCCCCGGCATGTTATCCTATGTGTCCATTTACACACAGACTGCAATCAATGTTTTTTTGGCTGGAAAAAAACCCCAAAACTAGTGAGTTTCTAGAGGAGTTTTTCAGCTGTAAAAATGTTCTAATGCTGTAAAATGCAGTAAAACACTTTAAAATGGCGTTTCTGGATTTTTTTTGACCAAACAGATTTTTTGGGGGGTAAAAAATGCTAAAAAATGCAAACGCGGAAAAACATGCCACTGCTGACCCATAGATTCATGGGACTTTCCTGTGTTGTTTCAGCCCGGGTTCACATACATGCGGTGCAGTATATCGCATGTGATTCGCACAGGATCCGCACCGCATTCCTGTACAAATCACATGCGATTTGTGTGCTGTGTGATTGGAGCCATACATTTTGGCCCGCACTAGAATCGAATCACATGGGTATAAACAGCTATGCGATCTGATTTTGCACATCGCACCAGGTTTTGCGGACAGATTTCGGGGTGTTGTTAACATAACATTCACACCCGCAGCGGTTCACATGAATGGGGTGCGATTCTGATCCGGTGCGGAATTTGCACAGAAAACGCTGCAAATTCCGGACCGCATCAGTGTGAACCCGGGCTCAATGTTTATTTGTAAAACTATACACCAGTTTTAAACTTCAAAAAAAAAAAAGACAAAAAAGTTTAAAGTTTCCTTTTCAAACTTTCAAGTGCGACTGTATTTCATTACTGCTTGAAAACTGCTACAGTTGATTCCGGAGCCGTGATTGAAGGTTTTCCACACGTGTCTTAAATAAATGTTGAATCCAACACTGAAATGACATAAAACTCTGCTTAATGTCTTTGCAAGGGAGCAGGCTCACACATGTGTCCTCCAGAAAATCAGAGAGTGACCCAGGACCTGGGATTCCATAGAAAATACAAATGATTCCATTGTAACTTTTTTTTTCCATGATCTTGAGGATTTTACTTCATTGTATTTGTTCTTGGGTAGAAACAAAACCTCAAAAAACAACAACATTCCAGTAACAAGAACAATATAATATTTAGCACGTGTTTCCAAAAGGCTTAATATTTCTTTCCTCAATGCTATTTTTATATTGTGTTTTGAAACAAATCATTTATTATATTGTAAAGCGCTGAGCAAACTGTTGGAGCTATATAAATCCTGTATAATAATAATATATCTTTGTTATGCACATTACTTTATGATGCTCAGATATTTCCAGCATTATTTGGCACACTGGAGAATTTAAATATACAGTTGCAAGAAAAAGTATGTGAACCCCTTGGGATTACGTGGAGTTTTGCATGAATTGGGCATAAAATGTGCTCGGAACGTCATCTAAGTCACAACAATAGAAGAACACAGTCTGCTGAACATAATACTACACAAACATTAGATGTTGCCATGGTTTAATTGCACATAACATGTAAACATTCACTGTGCAGGGAGGAAAAAGTATGTGAACCTTTGGACTTAATAACTGGTTGACCCTCCTTTGGCAGCAATAACCTCAACCAAACGTTTCCTGTAGTTGCAGATCAGACCTGCACAACGATCTGGAGTCATTTTGGACCACTCCTCGTCACAAAACTGTTTCAGTGTAGCAATATTCTTGGGATGTCTGGTGTGAATCGCTCTCTTAAGGTCATGCCACAGCATTTCAATCGGGTTGAGGTCAGGACTCTGACTGGGCCACTCCAGAAGGCGTATTCTGTGCTGTTGCAGCCATTGTTTTGTTGAATTACTTGTATGCTTTGGGTCATTGTCCTGTTGCATCACCCATCCTCTGCAGAGCTTCAGTTGGCGGACAGATGGTCGTACGTTTTCCTGCAAAATGTCTTGATACACTCTGGAATTCATTTTCCCATCAATGACAACAATCCGTCCAGGCCCTGAGGCAGCAAAGCAGCCCCAAACCATGATGCTCCCTCCGCCATGTTTCACAGTGGGGATGAGGTTTTGATGTTGGTGTGCTGCGCCTTTTTTTCTCCACACACAGTGTTGTGTGTTCTTCCCAAACAACTCAATCTTGGTTTCATCTGTCCACAGTATATTTTGCCAGTAGTGCTGTGGAACATCCAGGTGCTCTTTTGCAAACTTGAAACGTGCTGCAATGTTCTTTTTGGACAGCAATGGCTTCCTCCGTGGTGTCCTCCCATGTACTCCATTCTTGTTTAATGTTTTCCTTATTGTAGATGTGTCAACAAAAATGTTAGCATGTGCCAGAGATTTCTGTAGGTCTTTAGCTGACACTCTGAGATTCTTCTTTACCTCATGCAGCATTCTGCGCTGTGCTCTTGCAGTCATTTTTACAGGACGACCACGCCTAGGGAGAGTAGCAACAGTGCTAAACTTTCTCCATTTGTAGACAGTCTGTCTTACCGTGGACACATGAACATCAAGGCTTTTGGAGATACTTTTGTAACCCTTTCCAGCTTCATGCAAGTCAACAATTCTTGATCGTGGGTCTTCTGAGAGCTCTTTTCTGCGAGGCATGGTTCACATCAGACAGTGCTTCTTGAAACCAGTAAACCCAAAACAGGTGTGTGTTTTTTAAGGGCAGGACAGCTGTCAGCAACACCTCCAATATCATCACACTGATTGGAGTCAAGGTTGGCTCACTCCTGGCTCCAATTAGCTCTGGGAGAAGTCATTAAGCTAGGGCCTCACATACTTTTTCCTCCCTGCGCTGTGAATGTTTACATGTTGTGTGCAATTAAACCATGGCAACATCTAATGGTTGTGTAGTATTATGTTCAGCAGACTGTGTTCTTCTATTGTTGTGACTTCGATGACGTTCAGAGCACATTTTATGCCCAATTCATGCAAAACTCCACGTAATCCCAAGGGGTTCACATACTTTTTCTTGCAACTGTATCTCCAGGGACACAGGAAAATAGCTTGAGACCCCGGTCACACTGGATGCGATTTGCATGCCATGCGACTTGCAAATCGCAGCCTATTGTCCACAATTAGAGCGGTCATATCTGAAGTAGTACATGCACTACGTTTAGTGCGATTTGCATAGACATCTGTGTCAGATGTCTTGCAAAGCACACCTGAAATCGGCAGGTCACCCGACTTTGAAATCGTGCGACTTCACCGTAAGTCGCACGATTTAAAAGTAGGGTTTGATGCAACCGGGGTGAAAAGTGTAAGTTCACCTTTTCACAAAAAAAAGAGGTAACACACTACAACCTCGCCACCCCTCCCCCAGTCCCTGCGACATTTACCCCCATGGATGATTAGCTTTTGCTGCCAATGCAGCAGTCCAAGGATTTGAAAGCTGCAGTCTCCTTATTTCCTTGGGGACAAATCAGAACCATTCTGATTGGTCAAAAAGATCACGAGCCAGTGATAGCCAATGTGAATCACAGTGCTCCATCCTGGAGTCCCGAAGGAAAGAAGGGGCAGAAGATCGTGGCTTTACCATAGGTTCACATCTGTGCGGGTGCTGCTGCTGCGGATCCGCACGAAAATCTGTGCAGCCGCACCACCCTCACAGAGAAATGCGGACCCGCGTGCAGGTGCCATTAGTTCTAATGGCACGCTGCCAGCACTGGAAAACGCAAGCGTACTATGAACCGAGGTTTCCATGCGGGCTGCATTTTCCAAAAAAGTGCAGGAACTTATTTCCCTGCGTGTCACGGGCACGGGAGTCCATTCAAATGATTGGGTTCTCGTGCCCGTGCAAAACGCGGCCCGCACAGCCGAATAGATGTGAACTGGGGGGTTAAAGGTTAAGTTCACCTTTGGCACATGTTACATATTCCACCCATTTTTAGGGAAGAGGGAAGGAGTGATACGTGACTCATGACGCAATGCGTTGGACAGAAGCATCGTGACGTCATTTCCGGTGCTGCGATCGCTGCCATCTTTGTTATTCCTTGCTTGATGTGCTGAATGAGGGTTTTAATCCTTATGACATATGTGAGTGCGGTTTTTATGTTATATTACTTTTATTCAATAAATCTGGTTGCACTATGAGACGCCCCCTTTTTCTATTTGAGTACACCCCTAAGCTGCAGATTGGTAGTAGTGGAACCTAAGCGGAAGGAATCTGTGCAGGCCAGTCAAGTTCCTCCACCCCAACCTGGCTCATCCATGTCTTTATGGACTTTGCTTTGTGCACTGGTGCGCAGTCATGTTGGAACAGGAAGGAGCCATCCCCAAACTCTTCCCACAAAGTTTGGAGCATGAAATTGTCCAAAATGTCTTGGTATGCTGATACCTTAAGAGTTCCCTTCACTGGAACTAGGGGGCCAAGCCCAACCCCTGAAAAAAAAAACCCACACCATAATCCCCCCTCCTCCAAACTTTACACTTGGCACAATGCAGTCAGGCAAGTACTGTTCTCCTGGCAATCGCCAAACCCAGACACGTGCATCGGATTGCCAGACAGAGAAGCGGGATTGGTCACTCCAGAGAGTTCTAGAGTCCAGTGGCGGCGTGTTTTACACCACGGCATCCGACGCTTTGCATTGCACTTGGTGATGTAAGGCTTGGATGCAGCTGCTCGGCCATGGAAACCCATTCCATGAAGCTCTCTACGCACTGTTGTTGTGCTCATCTGAAGGCCACACCAAGTTTGGAGGTCTTTAGCTATTGACTCTGCATACAGTTGGCGACTTCTGCGCACTGCGCACTGTGCGCTTCAGCATGCGCTGACCCCGCTCTGTCATGTGACGTGGCCTACCACTTGGTGGCTGAGTTGCTGTTGTTCCCAGTTTCTTCCACTTTATTATAATCCCACTAACAGTTGAGCGTGGAATATTTAGTAGCCAGGAAATGTCACGGATGAACTTATTGCACAGGTGACAACCTATCACGGGACCACGCTTGGAGTCACTGAGCTCCTGAGAGCGACCCATTCTTTCACCAATGTTTGTAGAAGCAGTCTGCATGCCTAGGGGCTTGATTTTGACCTGCAGCCATGGAGGGGATTGGAACACCTGAATCACATGATTTGGAGGGCATTCCCAATACATTTGGCAATATAGTGTATTATTTTTACTGGAAGGCCATAGTTCTGCATTAAAGCAGAACTAAACCTCATGCAGGCCATACACGGTTCGAATTCTGAACGATTTTCATTTGAAAATCAGAACTAAGAATAATCGGATGACTTTCGCTCTGTTAGTGGGGCAATGGCACCGGCCGATTTTCGTGGTTCTTCGCCATTTCGTTTATCAGGCACGCTAGAAAATTCGTGAAAAACCGATTTTCAAAATCACAGGTGGCACCATCTGATTACAGAACGAACAATGTTTTCGATTTTCGGAATTTGACCCATGTATGGCCTGCTTAACTTATCAAAACCTGCTAGCAGGTAGCTCATTTTTGCAGAAGAGACATTCTATGCTCCTGTATTTGTGAGCGAATCACAGTTGAAATACTAACGTGCACTGCTCCTACCAAATAAACAAGTGTGTGGGAGAAGAAGAGGTTCAGGAGCTCAAAGAGGACAGCTCCTAATCATGTGATCACTGACAGCCAATCACAGTGGTCACATGATTTGCAATCTTTCCCACCCCTGGTGTTCAGAACTTTTTAAAGCCATGTGGGGTGGGCAGGAGTGGGTTAAAACTCAAAAAAGTCCAAAACACAAGACTTGTGATGGCGAACCTTTTTGAGCCCGAGTGCCCAAAACTGCAACACAAAACCAACTTTTTTATTTCAAAGTGCCAACACTGCAATTAACCACTTGCCTACCGGGCACTTCTACCCCCTTCCTGCCCAGACCAATTTTCAGCTTTCAGTGCTGTTGCACTTGCCAATGACAATTGTGCGGTCATGCAACACTCATTTTTTCACGCAAATAGAGCTTTTTTTGGTGGTATTTAATCACCACTGGGTGTTTTATTTTTTGCACTATAAATGAAAAAAGAGCAAAAAACCAAAAACATAAAAGGTTTTCTTTGCTTCTATTATAAAATTTAGGTAATATTTCTTCTTTGATGTGCGTTGGTGAGGCTGCACTAATAGGCAGCACTGATGGGCATTGATGAGGCGGCACAGATAGGTAGCACTAATGAGGCGGCACTGGTGGGCATTGATGAGGAGGCACTGATGATGCACTGATATGCAGCAATGATGGGCACTGATAAGCGGCACTGACTGATAACACCAACTGGAGGCACTGACAGACGGCACTGATCGGCGGCACTGCTGGGCATCATTAATGGGTGGCACTGATGGGCAGCACTGATGGGCGACACTGCTGGGCACTGACAGGTGGCACTGCTGGGCATCATTGATGGGTGGCATTGATGGGTGGCACTGATGGGCGACACTGCTGGGCACTGACAGGTGGCACTGCTGGGCAGCACTGATGGGTGGCACTGCTGGGCAGCACTGACAGGCGACACTGCTGGGCACTGATGGGTGACACTTCTGGGCACTGATGGATGACACTGCAAGCAGTTAATCTCACCTCTGGCAGTGTCGGTGTGGCTTCCAACCCAGCAGCTCATTCCCATCCACGCTGAACACATCGCCCCTGGCCCCGGAGCAGTGTGGGAGCCTCTTCCTCTCTTCCACGCCCATCCCCGGCTACATCACCTCTGGTGCCAGATCCGCATAGGAGCCGTTTTCTCTCGTCCACACTCACCCTGGCCCCAGAGACATGTGGGAGATGTAGTTTGATGGGGGTCCAGTGTGGACGAGATCTGGTTGGCCGGTCAGTGTGCGTGGTCCGTGTGCGCTCATCTTCCTCTTCTTCCTGGCGTGCCCACTGAGATGGCTCTGCGTGCCATAGGTTCGCCATCACTGTTATAGACAGTGTGGACTTCCACTCACAGAGGTTTCTACTTAATATTCTTGGATGTACTCGATATGAATGTAACATGAACCGCGTGTTTTTTAATTGAGCAGACCTTCGGTTTGTTTAGCGCCGAACGTCGACCGAAATTTTATTTTCTCGTCTCTGAAACTTAAACTTTCGTTCCCGGTTTGCAAAGCGATTCTCTGCAGACCGGCTGGGATGGGAATGCGGTCCATCGTCTGCATTCTTTAATTACCGGCTTCGTTTGAAGGAGTCATTAGCGCTGTCACTTTGTCTTGTCACGTAGAGGGAACGTCCCTAGCCTCTGCGCCAACCATTTTTTTTCCCCCTTTGCTGTTTTCTGTCTATCACAACCATCTACCCAGCTAAAGCAAAACACTACAGAAAAAAGAAAGGGAAAAAAAATAACTTGAGTTCCGCTTCTATGACAGTAGAAAAAAAAAAATAATTCACAAAGCCTGGAACCGTTGTGAGCCTCCAGGGCGTGCGGTCATTGTGGAAAGATTATATATTGTGCTGCACGGGAAATTAATTTGGTCTGTGCTGCATTCTTGCCTGAGCTGGGGCGGTGTGTGTTTTTTTTTTTGCAAACATGTTTGCTTTGTATTTGTTCTTTGATTAAAAGGAAACTGTAGTCTTTTTTCGCCGTTTTCCAGACATATTTGTTATTATGATCAACTGGAAGCAGACCTGCCCCAGGCAAATGAAAGGTCTGTTTTTTTGCTAGCCTCAAAAAACAAACTATTCGCCCAAAAAACTCAAATACCTTGGCCCCAGTCTCTGATGCATCCGGGATGCATGGGTGATGTCACCAAAATCTGGGACAAGGGGTGGACAGGAGGGGCAGTTGCCCAAGGTGCAGAAGTGGGGGAGGCCCTCACTGCATGCAAGCTCCCAGGGGCGGACTGACAACTCATGGGGCCCCCGGGCAATAGGGGATCATGGGGCCCCTTTGTCCTTGCCCAAACCCAAAAAAGCCTATGAAAAAGGTACCAGGGGCATCTCATAGGGCCCCCTACTGACCCTGGGCCCTCGTGCTGTGCCCGAGTTTCCAAATGGTCAGTCTGCCCCTGCAAGCTCCAGATTAGTAGCCGTAAATCAGGGATGAGCTGTAGCTTCGTGTCTGCCCTGACAGCTACTGCGCCACATGGTGCTCCAACATGCCCACTCTCCACCCCATCTGCCCACAGCTGACACAAAAATATTTATTTCAGGTACTTATATAGCGCCATCAATTTACGCTTTACACATATATATTGTACATTTACATCAGTCCCTAACAGGGGCGGACTGACAACTCATGGGGCCCCTGGGCAATAGGGGATCATGTGTCCTTGCCCAAACTCAATAAAGCCTATGAAAAAGGTACCAGGATCATCTCATGGGGCCCCCTACTGACCCCTGGCCTTTGGGCAGTGCCCGACTTTCCAAATGGTCAGCCCGCCCCTGGTCCCTAACCCTCAAGGGGTGTACAATCTAAGGTCCCTAACTCACATCCACACATACACATACTAAAGCCAATTTAGACAGGATCCAATTAACCTACCAGCATGTCTTTGGAGTGTGGGAGGAAACCGGAGTACCCGGAGGAAACCCACGCAGGCACAGGGAGAACATGCAAACTCCAAGCAGGTGGTGCCGTGGCTGAGATTCGAACCAACAACGCTAGTACTGCCAGGTGGAAGTGCTAACCATTTAGCCACTGTGCTGCCCCAATATAAAATAAACTGTACATGCATAGCTACCTTCTAGCTGCTGAAACGCAAGCAATTTGCCATACATGTGCAGTGAACACTCCATGCCAACCATTGACAGTCGGTGAAAGGAGGCAGAGTATGAGCAGAGGACAGCACACCCATTCTAAGGCATGCATTAGGCGTGGGGCACATTTTCTCATCCTTGCCCTGGGCACCGGAGGAACCTATCCCTGTACTGATGTCACCATTGATCCTTGCAGACCTCAGAGCTTCAAATACCGCATGAATGCACTCTAAGGAAAGGTTCACACTTCCAAACAGCAGTTTAAAATCGGGCAGTTGCACCACAAATGCAAGCCAAGCATTTAGCCATCAGTGGGTGACCTGCTGGACATTATTGGCCTAATTTGACAGGTAGTCTGTCAACTTGGCATGACACATTAAATTTGCCATGCCCACGGTGCAAAGCATTGCAGCCATAGCATATGGACAGCTTGCACTTGCTCTTGTTTAGCCTTTAGGTGGGCATCAGGGGGATGGTAAAACCTCAGCTCAGCTGTTTATAGCCCCCCCCCAGCTGCCCATGTGAAAGAGTCCTTACAACGGGTTGAAGTACATTCTCCAAGAGAGATAAACTCTAGGGTGGGTATTGAGGAACACCTAGTAGAAAAATTCATATTAGGAGAACTTGGTGAACTTTTTTTAAATGCTTATTGATTAAGAGCAGTGGTCTCCAAACTGCGGCCCTGGGGCCGTATGTGGCCCTTTTCTTGCCTTTGTCTGGCCCTTAGGGCACTATTCCATCCACAACTGCCAATAATGATGGAGCACCATTATTACAACTGATACCAACAATAGGACACTATTCCTTCCACTAAAACCAATGATAGGGCATTTTCTACTCCCACTGAGCACTGGGCCAACGTTTCATTGGGGTGCAACCTATATGCTAGAGATGGTTTGCACCCAAATGGAAGGGGGTCTGCTGTGCTAGGGGAGAGGTTTATGGGAAGGCTGGAGGAGTATTTAACCACTTCCAGATCGGACACTTTTACCCCCTTCCTGACCAGGGCAATTTTCAGCTTTCAGCGCTATCACACTTTGAATGACAATTGCGCGGTCATGCAACACTGTACCCAAATACATTTTTTACCATTTATTTGAGACAGATAAAGCTTTATTTTGGTGGTATTTATTCACCGCTGGGATTTTTATTTTTTTTGCTATGTAAATGAAAATGTCCAAAAATTTTGAAAAAAAGTGTTTTTTTTATAACATTTTGCAAATAAATAATATTTCATCATAAATCTTGGCCAACATTTATTCCGTTATCTTTTTAGTAAAAAAAAGAAAAAATCCAAATTAGTTTATAACCAAAAATTATAATTTTTAAACATTTTCTTTTACATTTTTATTATTTTTTTATATTATTATTTTTTATTTATTTTTACATTCTGTCACCCTAGCAGTACAGTGTCACCATAATAACACTGTACTACTTGTGGGGGGTGATGAAAATTTATTTTTTTTTTTTTACACTGATTGCTTTTATACCCATATAGGATGTAAAAGCAATCATTTCTCCTTTTCTCTGTCTGCATTCTTGCACTCATTGAGAAGTACTGAGTGATCTGTGAATAGCCTTGTACCATGGGACCTCTGTGATCATTCACAGATTTCACACGTAGTAAGCAATGATGTCACAAGTGACATCTTGCTTACTACTTTGCATGTGATCACTGATTGGCCAATCAGTGATCACATGATCGGGACCTCGTACAGAGGTCCCGTCCGACGATCGGTGTTTCACTGTGGAGGACACAGCGGGCACCGGATCGCGGTGCTGCGCGTTCCCAGGGAGCGCGCACAAGCAGGGTGCGGGGAGGCCGTTTATAAACAGCCACCCAACCCTGCACTGCCACCATCCGGCCGTTTATATGCAACGGCCAGTCGGGAAGTGGTTAAACTAGGATCGAGGGGGGGAGGAAGAATTAGATTATAATGGGGTAGACATATCAGATAGGGGTCAGTTCTTATTGTTGGTTGGAATGGGGAAATATGGAGGGAGGGCCATGGAAGATGATAAGAAGATTCCCTTGTTACAAACAACCAGTAGAATTGGTACCATTTGTATGAAAATAAAAAATATGCAAAATACGCGTGCACAAGGTGTCAATGAATTAAAGTGTTTGTTCACCAATGCCAGAGGTCTGCCAAGCAAAATAGGTGAGTTGGAAGCTTTGGTGACAGAAGAGAACTATGATGTAATTGGTATTGCTGAATCTTGGCTTCATTCTTCACATGACTGGGCCATTAATATTCCTGGCTATGTTCTGTTTCAGAGAGACAGGATAAAGAGGAAAGGTGGTGGTGTCTGTCTCTATGTGAGAAGTGATCTCAGAGCGAGTGTGAACTGAGAGAGCGAGGACCTAGTTGATGGAGAGTGTGATGAGGCTGAAGTATTATGGGTGGAACTGCACATGGGGGTACGTACTACAAAGGTAATCATTGGAGTTTGTTATAGGCCTCCCAGTGTTAATGAGGAGGTGGAAACTCAGCTCTTTGCACAGATCGAAAGGGCTGCAAGGGTTGGGACTGTGATAATAATGGGGGATTTTAACTACCCAGAAATTGACTGGAGTAATGGTACTGCAGGAACAGTTAAAGGGCAACAATTTATAAACCTACTACAGGACAATTTTATGGTACAGTTCAAAGAGGCCCCAACTAGGAATAATGCTCTGCTGGACCTGGTCATCTCAAACCATGCAGTGATTATTATTAATGTCCATATAAAAGAACATCAAGCACATACGGGAAAAATAAAAACGCTCAACTTTAAGAGAGCTAATTTTCCAAGGCTGAGAGCTGCTCTCCAAAACTTAGACTGGGAGGGAATATTGGCATCGATGAACACAACACAGAAATGGGAGTTCTTTAAAAAGACTGTATGTGAACACACTGCAAAATATATTCCCATGGGCAACAAGTTTAAAAGGCTAAAAATCAAACCTATGTGGCTTACGGCAAAAGTTAAAAACGCTATAAATAATAAGAAAAGAGCTTTTATTAAATATAAAAATGAAGGAACGCGATCATCGTTTACACAATACAAAGAATATAACAGAATATGCAAAAAGGAAATAAAGGGTGTAAAAATTGATAACGAGCAACAGACCGCAAAAGATTGCAGGACCAACCCCGAAAAATACTTCCAATATATTAATAGTAAAAAGGTCCGGTCTGAGCATGTAGGCCCTTTACAAAATAATCTAGAGGGGGTGACTGGGGACAAAGAGAAAGCCAATGTATGAAATACTGTCTTCAGCTCTGTGTATACAGTACAAAGGAGCATGGGGGGGCTCTTGCCCATAATGGGTGTGGTATTGACACAGCTCCAGATGGTTCACATTGGCTCACAATTGATATGATCCAAAAATCTTTAGACAGAATAAAGGTGAATAAAGCACCTGGACCGGATGGCATACACCCACGGGGCCTCAAAGAATTGTGCTCTGTCATTTCAAAGTCATTGTTTCTCCTTTTTAGGGACTCTTTAATGACTGGCATAGTACCACTGGATTGGTGTAAGGCCAATGTGGTGCCAATATTTAAAAAGAGATCAAAATCTTTACCAAGTAATTACAGACCTGTTAGTGTAACTTCTATAGTTGGGAAGATACTGGAGAGTTTAATAAAAGACCTCATAGATGAGTTCTTGCTGGAAAAAAATATTTTAAGCCCCAGAGAGCATGGATTCATGAACTTCAGAAAGTTGTCTTCACCTTGTATAGATGCCTAAATGCACTGAGTTGCTGCCATGTGATTGGCTGACTAGCAATTTATGTTACTAAGCAATTGAACAGGTGTAGCTAATAAAGAGGCTGGTGTGTTGAGTAGGGAGCCATCTATTGGGTGTTCACTGCAACTGCACCAGTTTTTATTGTTCCCTTTCAACAAGAGCAGGAAGTGTTTGTTAAAAATAAAGATTTCCCATCTACCACTGAAGTTCCAGTTTAGATTGCAGAAGAATACCAGTGAAGTCCTCCTTCATCCTTTTGATACACATATGACTGTAAGTTCATCTACCGTGTTTGTTAAAGACATACATATCTAGATCACATTTAAATGTATTCAATGTGATTTGTAGGTAACTGTTTGCAAGAAATGTATTAATTGTATGCATTTATGAAAGACGTGTACGTACATATTGTAATTTCAGTTTATGTGATTGTATTTCAGTTTTACAGAACTATTCACAGAAGTAAATTCAGTTTTGGAATGAAACACACTGTAAGTTTTGTTAGCTAGCTGTTGGCTAACCATTAGTAGGATAGCATACATAGCTACATAGTTAGTCTGGCTGAAAAAGGACAAAAGTCCATTCAGTTCAACCAAAAAAAAGAAAAATTATAATCCTACACCCACAGTTGATCCAGAGGAAGGCGAAAAAAAAAAACCCCTAGCAAAGCACGATTCAATTTGCTCCTGCAACCTCATAGGACAGTCAGAGAAGAATGAAAACTACAAGATTTACCAATGCTCTGCTGGACACTGATAGAAGTCACAAGACTGCTATATACTGCTGATGAGAAAAGGTATTTAGCCGATTATATTTACTAAAATAATTGCATTTCTATGTTGTGTGTACTGTGGGAGACCAGGTATAGTGAATGCAGGGTCCGGGGAGAGCGGATATAGTAAATGCAGGGTCCGGGGAGACCGGATATAGTGAATGCAGGGTCCGGGGAGAGCGGATATAGTGAATGCAGGGTCCAGGGAGAGCGGATATAGTGAATGCAGGGTCCGGGGAGACCGGATATAGTGAATGCAGGGTCTGGGGAGACCTGATATAGTGAATGCAGGGTCCGGGGAGAGCGGATATAGTGAATGCAGGGTCTGGGGAGACCGGATATAGTGAATGCAGGGTTCGGGGAGAGCGGATATAGTGAATGCAGGGTCCGGGGAGAGCAGATATAGTGAATGCAGGGTCCGGGGAGAGTAGATATAGTGAATGCAGGGTCTGGGGAGACCTCATATAGTGAATGCAGGGTCCGGGGAGAGCGGATATAGTGAATGCAGGGTCTGGGGAGACCGGATATAGTGAATGCAGGGTCCGGGGAGAGCGGATATAGTGAATGCAGGGTCCGGGGAGAGCAGATATAGTGAATGCAGGGTCCGGGGAGAGCGGATATAGTGAATGCAGGGTCCGGGGAGACCAGATATAGTGAATGCAAGGTCCGGGAGACCAGAAATAGTGATTGCAGGGTCCGGGGAGACCAGATATAGTGATTGTAGGGTCCGGGGAGCCCAGGTATAGTGAATGCAGGATCCGGGGAGAGCGGATATAGTGAATACAGGGTCCTGGGAGATCGGATTTAGTGAATGCAGGGTCCGGGGAGACCGGATATAGTGAATGCAGGGTCCGGGGAGACCAGATATAGTGATTGTAGGGTCCGGGGAGACCAGATATAGTGAATGCAGGGTCCGGGGAGACCGGATATAGTGAATGCAGGATTCAGGGAGACCGGATATAGTGAATGCAGGGTCCTGGGAGATCAGATTTAGTGAATGCAGGGTCCGGGGAGACCAGATATAGGGAATGCAGGGTCCGGGAGACCAGATATAGTGATTGTAGGGTCCGGGGAGACCAGATATAGTGAATGCAGGGTCCGGGGAGACCGGATATAGTGAATGCAGGGTCCGGGAAGACCGGATATAGTGAATGCAGGGTCCGGGGAGAGCGGATATAGTGAATGCAGGGTCCGGGGAGACCGGATATAGTGAATGCAGGGTCCGGGGAGACCGGATATAGTGAATGCAGGTTCCGGGTTTTAGTAACACTTTAATCAAGCCCTAACATAGGACTCATTGCTTCATTTTGTAAAGAACTGTGCAAACGATTGGCGCTGAAGCTGAATGAGTTTTTGAAATACTACACTGCAGCCATAAGTCAAGCATTTGTCTCATGGTTGTGGTGCTGCACCATTGACTTCACATTGTCACAGGTGATGACACCCACCAACTGACTTAAATTAAGACCCCCTCTGGCTGCATGTTACCTTTTAGGTGGGCATTCGGGGGTTGTAAACCACAGCTCAACCACCTCTTTTTCCACCCTCTTGCCGCCCCTGGGAACGAGGCCCTATGCTGTAACTCAAGGTCTCCAAACATAAAGAAAAGACCAGTTTATCATCTTTCAGACTTTAGAGGGGCTGGACTTTGGCAAGTGGAAATAGAAAATGCCCCAGTGTCAGTGGAAGTAAACATTCGCTTGGTGGTCATTGAGAGTAAAAACATACATTACATTACATTCAGAGCACCTGTGGTCAATAGAAAGAGAAATAGTGCCTCATCTTTGGTGTCAGTGGGAGGAATAGTGCCCCATCATTGGTGTCAGTGGGAGGAATAGTACCCCATCATTGGTATAAGTGGGAGGAATAGTGTCCCATCATTGGTGTCAGTGGGAGGAATAGTGCCCCATCATTGGTATTAGTGGGAGAAATAGTGCCCTGTCATTGGTGTCAGTGAGAGAAATAGTGCCGCATCATTTGCATCAGTAGGATGAATAGTGCCTCATTATTGGTGCCAGTGGGAGGAATAATGCCCCATCATTGGTGTCAGTGGGAGGAATAGTGACCCATCATTGGTATCAGTGAGCAGAAAAGTACCCTAAAATTTGTATCAGTGGGAGGAATCATGGTTCATCTTTGGTGTCTTTGGGAGGAATAATGCCCCATTATTGGTGTTAGTAAAGGGAATAGTGTTCCATCATTGATATTAGTGGGAGGAATAATGCCTAAGTGTTGGTGTCAGTGGCAGGAATTATGCCTCATCGTTGGTATCAGTGGGAGGAAAAGTACCCTAAAATTGGTATCAGTGGGAGGAATCATGATTCATCTTTGGTATTTTTGGGAGAAATAATGCCCCATTATTGGTGTTAGTAAAGGGAATAGTGTCCCATCATTGGTATGAGTAGGAGGAATAGTGCCCCATCATTGGTATCAGTGGGAGGAATAGGGCCCCATCATTGGTATCAGTGGGAGGAATAGTGCCCCATCATTGGTGTCAGTGGGAGGAATAGTGCCCCATCATTGGTATCAGTGGGAGGAATAGTGTCCCATCATTGGTATGAGTAGGAGGAATAGTGCCCCATCATTGGTATCAGTGGGAGGAATAGTGCCCCATCATTGGTGTCAGTGGGAGGAATAGTGCCCCATCATTGGTATCAGTGGGAGGAATAGTGCCCCATCATTGGTATCAGTGGGAGGAATAGTGCCCCATCATTGGTATGAGTAGGAGGAATAGTGCCCCATCATTGGTATCAGTGGGAGGAATAGTGCCCCATCATTGGTATCAGTGGGAGGAATAGTGCCTCATCATTGGTGTCAGTGGGAGGAATAGTGCCTCATCATTGGTATCAGTGGCAGGAATAGTGCCCCATCATTGGTATCAGTGGCAGGAATAGTGCCCCATCATTGGTATCAGTGGGAGGAATAGTGCCTCATCATTGGTATCAGTGGGAGGAATAGTGCCTCATCATTGGTATCAGTGGCAGGAATAGTGCCCCATCATTGGTATCAGTGGCAGGAATAGTGCCCCATCATTGTTATCAGTGGGAGGAATAGTGCCCCATCATTGGTATCAGTGGCAGGAATAGTGCCCCATCATTGGTATCAGTGGGAGGAATAGTGCCCCATCATTGGTGTCAGTGGGAGGAATAGTGCCCCATCATTGGTGTCAGTGGCAGGAATAGTGCCCCATCATTGGTGTCAGTGGGAGGAATAGTGCCCCATCATTGGTGTCAGTGGGAGGAATAGTGCCCCATCATTGGTGTCAGTGGCAGGAATAGTGCCCCATCATTGGTGTCAGTGGCAGGAATAGTGCCCTAGAGGCCAGATAAAGGACTGCGGTTTGGAGACCACTGCTGTAATGTAATGCAAAGACCAGTAGTCTATGTAAACTGCAGTAACCCATAGCATTCAGATATTTGACATCACTTGGTATCAGTGGGAGGAATCATGGTTCATCTTTGGTGTCTTTGGGAGGAATAATGCCCCATTATTGGTGTTAGTAAAGGGAATAGTGTTCCATCATTGATATTAGTGGGAGGAATAATGCCTAAGTGTTTGTCAGTGGCAGGAATTATGCCTCATCGTTGGAATCAGTGAAAGTAATGGTGCCTCATCATTGGTGTCAGTGGGAGGAATAAAACCCCAATGTTAGTGTCATTGAAAGGAATGGTGCCTCATCATTGGTATCAATGGGAGGAATAGTGCCCCATCATTGGCGTCAGTGCAGGAATTATGCCCCATTGTTGGTATCAGGGAAAGGAGTATTGCCTCATCATTGGTGTCAGTGGGAGGAAAAGTACCCTAAAATTGGTATCAGTGGGAGGAATCATAATTCATCCTTGGTGTCTTTGGGAGAAATAATGCCCCATTATTGGTATTAGTAAAGGGAATAGTGTTCCATGTTTGTTGCCTATGAAAGGAATAATATCCCATTATTGAAATTAGTAGGAGGAATAGTTCCCCATTGATGGTTCTGGAGGGAGGAATAATGTGTTGATGTCAGTGGCAGGAATTATGCCTCATCGTTGGTATCAGTGAAAGGAATAGTGCCCCATCATTGGTGTCAGTGGCAGGAATTATTCCCCAATGTTGGTATCAGTGAAATGAATGGTGCCTCATCATTGGTATGAGTAGGAGGAATAGTGCCCCATCATTGGTATCAGTGGGAGGAATAGTGCCCCATCATTGGTGTCAGTGGGAGGAATAGTGCCCCATCATTGGTGTCAGTGGGAGGAATAGCGCCCCATCATTGGTATCAGTGGGAGGAATAGCGCCCCATCATTGGTATCAGTGGGAGGAATAGCGCCCCATCATTGGTATCAGTGGGAGGAATAGCGCCCCATCATTGGTATCAGTGGGAGGAATAGCGCCCCATCATTGGTATCAGTGGGAGGAATAGCGCCTCATCATTGGTAACAGTGGGAAGAATAGTGCCCCATCATTGGTGTCAGTGGGAGGAATAGTACTCCATCATTGGTATCAGTGGGAGGAATAGTGCCCCATCATTGGTATCAGTGGGAGGAATAGCGCCTCATCATTGGTAACAGTGGGAAGAATAGTGCCCCATCATTGGTGTCAGTGGGAGGAATAGTGCCCCATCATTGGTATCAGTGGGAGGAATAGAGCCCCATCATTGGTATTAGTGGGAGGAATAGTGCCCCATCATTGGTGTCAGTGGGGGGGAGGAATAGTGCCCCATCATTAGCATCAGTGGGAGGAATAGTGCCCCATAATTGGTATCAGTGGGAGGAATAGTGCCCCATCATTGGTATCAGTGGGAGGAATAGTGCCCCATCATTGGTATCAGTGGGAGGAATAGTGCCTCATCATTGGTATCAGTGGGAGGAATAGTGCCTCATCATTGGTATCAGTGGCAGGAATAGTGCCCCATCATTGGTATCAGTGGCAGGAATAGTGCCCCATCATTGGTATCAGTGGGAGGAATAGGGCCCCATCATTGGTGTCAGTGGGAGGAATAGTGCCCCATCATTGGTGTCAGTGGCAGGAATAGTGCCCCATCATTGGTGTCAGTGGCAGGAATAGTGCCCTAGAGGCCAGATAAAGGACTGCGGTTTGGAGACCACTGCTGTAATGTAATGCAAAGACCAGTAGTCTATGTAAACTGCAGTAACCCATAGCATTCAGATATTTGACATCACTAGCGTCAGTTGAGTGATGACTTTTAATTGGTTGCTGGGAGTCACTGCTCCATCCATATCATGAGTACTCTGCACCGTTTACTGAGCCCTATAATGCCAGCTGATGAATACAGAAGATTTTGGTTTTCATTCTTGAGCTTCAGTCATGAGTTTTTGAATGGGAAAGAAGGAGATCCTGTGTCTGCGCCCCGCGGCACACAACTACTTGCTCTTCAGACACGCCCTGTCAGCTAGACATAGCTGTACAAATCGCCTCACCCGAGACAGCCGTTGTTGATGTTCAGAGTACATTGCAATTTTTGCATTGAAAGTCTATGTACAGCCGAACGTTTTTTTTTTACTTTTAGGAGGAATTAGAACCCTTGGCAGGTCTGTATAGCTGTCAGTACCCTGCTGGGTAATTCACCTTCTTCATTTGTCCTGCTGATGGTTGTCACCAAGAAAGGAAGTGATGGGATTTTAAAAGGTTACAGTTGTCACTCAAACAAAGGATGAGTGGAACTGTTTCGATGGAGACACCCGTACCTGCAACAACTTTCAAACCACTTGAATCCTGGAGGATTTTCCAACCCCCCCCCCCCCCCCCCTCCTGACCAGGCCATTTTTTGCTATACGGCACTTCATGACTTTAACTGACAATTGTGTGGTCGTGCAACGCTGTACACAGATGACATTTTTTTTTTAAATATTATTATACAGGATTTATATAGCAAAATGCAAAACCTTTTTTTGTGCCAATCAATAAATTGAAATGAAAAAAATAAAAATAAAATATAATCCACAAAAATAATTACAAAAATATTCTCTTCCGTGTCCAACTTGCACCTCCACAAAAATCCAGTGTGTACATCAAAAAATATAAAATACTACATAGTGCATTACCTTTGATAACAGCTGGTGTTTTTGTGGAGGTGCAAGTTGGACACGGAAGAGAATATTTTTGTAATTATTTTTGTGGATTATATTTTATTTTTATTTTTCATTTCAATTTATTGATTGGCACAAAAAAGGTTTTGCATTTTGATTCACTTTCAGGGGTGAAAATGTGACTTTTTTGGACTCTTTGATAGGGGTTTGTGGGACTCTGTTAGATTTACACAGTTTAAAGCATTCTATAATTATTTATTATCTTTTGGGATACCGAAATTATATATTAGGATTTCTATAGCGCCAACAGTTTGCATAGCGCTTTACAAAATGAAGGCAGACATTACAGTTACAATACAATTTGGTACAAGAGGAAACAGAAGGCCTGGCTCGTTAGAGCTTACAATCTAGGAGGAGGGGTTGAGTGATACAAAAGGTAATAGCTTTGGGGGGGGGGGGGGTTAGCTGAAGGAGGAAATAAATGGCAGTTTACTAGTTATGCTATGCAGAGCCATACAAAGCAGCATGTTGGTGCTGACAGGGGAGAGATCTGTATTGTTTACATACAGGTCTCTCCCCTGTCAGTGATACTCGGCGATCACCAGGTGCCTGCGGGGAATCACTGGCTGGGACACGGTGATCGACAGCTGAAGCCGCCAATGGCGGTGCAGGTATGGCGCGTGCCCCCTACCCAGAAATGCAAAATCACGTGTGTATATATGGGTGTGATTGTTTACATACAGGTCTCTCCCCTGTCAGTGATACTCGGCGATCACCAGGTGCCTGCGGGGAATCACTGGCTGGGACCCGGTGATCGACAGCTGAAGTCGCCAATGGCGGTGCAGGTAGGGCGCGTGCCCCCTACCCAGAAATGCAAAATCACGTGTGTATATATGTGTGTGATTGTTTACATACAGGTCTCTCCCCTGTCAGTGATACTCGGCGATCACCAGGTGCCTGCGGGGAATCACTGGCTGGGACACGGTGATCGACAGCTGAAGCCGCCAATGGCGGTGCAGGTATGGCGCGTGCCCACTACCAAGAAATGCAAAATCACGTGTGTATATATGTGTTTAATTGTTTACATACAGGTCTCTCCCCTGTCAGTGATACTCGGCGATCATCGGGTGCCAGCGGGGAATCGCTGGCTGGGACACGGTGATCGACAGCTGAAGCCGCCAATGGCGGTGCAGGAAGGGTGCGTGCCCCCTACATAGAAATACAAAATCACGTGTGTATATATGGGTGTGATTGTTTACATACAGGTCTCTCCCCTGTCAGTGATACTCGGCGATCATCGGGTGCCAGCGGGAATCGCTGGCTGGGACACGGTGATCGACCGATGAAGCCGCCAATGGTGGTGCAGGAAGGGCGCGTGCCCCCTATCCAGAAATGCAAAATCACGTGTGTATATATGTGTGTGATTGTTTACATACAGGTCTCTCCCCTATCAGTGATACTCGGCGATCATCGGGTGCCAGCGGGGAATCACTGGCTGGGACATGGTGATCGATAGCTGAAGCCGCCAATGGCGGTGCAGGTAGGGTGCGTGCCCCCTACCCAGAAATGCGAAATCACGTGTATATATATCTATATCTATATATATCTATATATATAGATATATATATATACATGTGATTATTTACATACAGGTCTCTCCCCTATCATTGATACTCGGCAATCACCAGGTGCCAGCGGGGAATCGCTGGCTGGTGATCGACAGCTGAAGCCGCCAATGGCTGTGCAGGTAGGGCGTGCGCCTCCTACCCAGAAATGCAAAATCACACACATTATATATATATATATATATAATTTTGCACAGCCCTGCCACCCTGTAGCAGTATTTCTGCTATAGGGCGGTCGGGAAGCAGTTAATGTCCTGTGTGCATGAGGCCTAATGCTAGATCCGCTGGGCAGGTCAGTATGGGAGTTGAGGACAACCCTGTATAACAGGTAAGGCAGGACGAAGTGAGGTTCTTAGTTGCGTGGGAAGTTACCTTCACTTTGTAGAAAATTTATTTTTACTTCCTGCTCCACCTTTATGTGATGGAAAATCTTTCCAGCCAGACATAACCGAAATATATTGATTGGAGATTTAACTTTACTATGTTACTGGTAAATGTAGCTTGATAGAATCCTTGTTAAAATCAAGGGTTTTTTTTTCCAGCGGGAACACAGTTCCGGCACCTCCAGAACCGAATGGGTTTCTGGAGGGTCTGTTGAGGCTGGCTATTGGTGGATCTATTGTAACTGGGGGATTATGTGTTGATGGGGAGGTCTCTTGTTGCTGAAGGGGGAATCTATATTTGCCAGAGGGTTCAATTGTTGCTGGGAGGGATCTATTATTGAAGGAGGGATCTATTGTTGCTGGCTGCTGGAGGGTCTAATGATGCTGGCTGCTAAAAGATCCACTGCAGGGAATTATTGTTGCTGGGGAGATCTCTTGTTGTTGATGGGGATCTATTGTTGCTGGTGGTGATCTTATGTTGCTAGAGGGTCATTAGTTGCAGGGAGGGATCTACTGATGAGGGAGCGGTCTATTGATACTGGCTGCTGGGGGATCTGTTGTAACTATGGGGATCTATTGTTGCTGGGGAGGGGGATATTTTGTTGCTGTGAGTCTATTGTTGCTAAGGGGAATCTATTGTTGCTGGTAGGGATCTATTGTTGCTTTGGGTTGATTGTTGCTAGAGGGATCTATTGTTGCTTGCGATTTATTGTTGCTAGAGGGATCCATTGTTGTTGCAGGGGGTATTTTGTTGCTGGGGGGAATCTATTGTTGCTGGTGGTGATCCTATATTGTTAGAGGGTCAATAGTTTCTGGTGGGGGTCATGTTGTTGCTAAGGGGAATCTATTATTGCTGGCAGGGATCTATTGTTGCTGGGGGTCGATTGTTGCTATGGGGATCTATTGTTGCTTGCAGTTTATTGTTGCTAGGGGGGTCAATTGTTGTTGCAGGGGGTCTGTTGTTGCTGGGGTCTTTGTGAGGAAGGGGCAATTGTTGCTGGGGGTCTGTTGTTGCTAGGGGGGGTCTAAACTATTGTTGCTGGTGGGGGTCATGTTGTTGCTAAGGGGAATCTATTATTGCTGGTAGGGATCTATTGTTGCTGGGGGTCGATTGTTACTACGGGGATCTATTGTTGCTTGCAGTTTATTGTTGCTAGGGGGGTCAATTGTTGTTGCAGGGGGTCTATTGTTGCTGGGGTCTTTGTGAGGAAGGGGCAGTTGTTGCAGGGGGTGGGGGTCTGTTGTTGCTAGGGGGATCTAATCTATTGTTGCTGGTGGGGGTCATGTTGTTGCTAAGGGGAATCTATTATTGCTGGTAGGGATCTATTGTTGCTGGGGGTCGATTGTTGCTACGGGGATCTATTGTTGCTGCAGTTTATTGTTGCTAGGGGGGTCAATTGTTGTTGCAGGGGGTCTATTGTTGCTGGGGTCTATTATTGCTGAGGGGGGTCTATTGTTGCTAAGGGGGGTCTATTGTTGCTGAGGGGGGTCTATTGTTGCTGCAAGGGTCTTTCCCTGCTGGGGGGTGTTACTGCTGGCTTCAGGAGATCGTGAGACAGTGACTTGGAGGCGGGGGGGGGGGGGGTACCTGCACCTAATCTCTGGTTAAAATAATAGTGAAGCAGCAAAAATAAAGTTGTACAATGACCAGGGGCGGACTGACCATTTGGAAACTCGGGCACTGCCCGAGGGCCCGGGGTCAGTAGGGGGCCCCATGAGATGCCCCTGGTACCTTTTTTATAGGCTTTTTTGGGTGTGCTTTGAGTGTGGGCAAGGACATATGTTACATATCTCTGTGCACGCCAGATTGAGATCAATAATTCTAGCACCAGACCTCCTCTGTACACAAGGGCGGACTGACCATTTGGAAACTCGGGCACTGCCAAAGGGCCCGGGGTCAGTAGGGGGCCCCATGAGATGCCCCTGGTACCTTTTTCATAGGCTTTTTTGAGTTTGGGTGAGGACACAGGGGCCCCATGATCCCCTATTGCCTGGGGGCCCCATGAGTTGTCAGTCCGCCCCTGACAATGACCCATATACAAGCACTCACCTGTGGCCTTGTGTTTTTTTTCTATAAGTGGTGCAGTCTCCTCATTAGGTACATATTATAACTTGTATCCTTGACATTATACCCATCAATCACTGTATAGTGTATGTTTGATGCTCCACATTACATTTGTATCCTTCTCTCCTTATCAGCAGAAGGTCCCATGAAATCTGCAGCAAAGTCCAGACCTTGGAAGTTCAAGGTTGGGGATGGTGAGGCAATAATCATAAAATGTGATTTTACTGCAAATATCAGACAAGAAAGAAGATAAGAATTAACAAAACATGAGCTGAGAAATAATTGCAAGAAATTAGCATTCAGGGGAGTACGAATGGATGTATGAACTATGGGCTCACAAGCTGCCTGGAATTTTAATGGGAAAACAAAATGGTTTATTCTAATGAGGTTTTTTTTTTTTTATACGTCTTATTTTTTTGCTGCAACTTTTTACTATGGCCTACCCCTGTATTCTGCTAATCACAATAGGTACAGTGGGGAAAATAATGATTTGATCCCCTGTAGATTTGGTAAGTTTGCCCACTTACAAAGAAATTAAGGGTCTATAATTTTTTATCATAGGTGTATTTTAAATGATAGAGACAAAATATCAACCAAAAATCCAGAAAAAAACACGATACAACTGTTATAAATTGAGTTGCAGTTCAGTGAGTAAAATAAGTATTTGATCCCCTACCAACCAACAATGATTCTGGCTCTCACAGACTGGCTATGTGCTCATGTGGTACACAGATTAGTCCTATCAATGTAAGAAGGTGCTCCTAAGGACAACTCGTGTACAAAAGACACCTGTCCACAGAATCTCTTTCTTCCATCAAACATCACCATCGTGGGCAAAGAAAAGGACAAGATTGTAGACCTGTACAAGGCTGAATTGGGCTACAAGACCATCAGCAAGAAGCTTGGTGAGAAGGAGACAACTGTTGGAGGGATTATTCGCAAATGGAAGAAATACAAAATAACAATCAATCGCCCTCAGTCTGGAGCTCCATGCAAGATTTCGCCTCATGGGGTAAGGATGTTCATGAGAAAAGTGAGGGATTAGCCCAGAACTAAATGGGAGGAGCTTGTGAATGATCTCAAGGCAGTTGGGACCACAGTCACCAAATAAACCATTGGTAACACAATAGGCCGCCATGGATTGAAATCCTGCGGAGCCCGCAAGGTCCTCCTTCTCAAGATAGCACATGTACAGGCCCATCTGAAGTTTGCCAATGAACATCTAAATGATTCAGAGAAGGATTGGGAGAAAGTGCTGTGGTCAGATGAGAACAGAATTGAGCTCTTTGGCATTAACTCTACTTGCCGTGTTTGGAGGAAGAAAAATGCTGACTATGACCTCAATCCCTAGCGTCAAGCACGGAGGTGGAAATATCATGTTTTGGGGCTGTTTCTCTGCTACAGGTAAAGGACGGCTTTGCCGCATTGAGGGGCCAATAGACGGGGCCATGCATTGTAAAATCTTGGATGAGAACCTTCTTCTCAGTGCCAGAACACTGAAGATGGGTCGTGGATGGGTCTTCCAGCATGACAATGACCCAAAACATACCACCAAGGAAACAAAGGAGTGGCTCAAGGAGAAGCACATTGAGGTCATGGATTGGCCTAGCCAGTCTCCAGACCTTAATCCTATAGAAAATGTATGGAAGGAGATGAAACTTTGAGTTGCCAAGTGACAGCCAAGAAACCTTAAGGATTTAGGGTTCATGTAAACTGCAGCTGATAGACTCACGTTTAGGAGCTGTTCAGCGTTTTTTTCAGAAAACTTGCGTTCAGCAGTCGATTTTAGCAGCGTTTCAAACGCAAAATGCTTGTAAACGCGGCTAAATGTGACAAATCGCGTTTATAAGCATTTGCAGTTGATTTTTTTTTTAACTCTTCCAGTTCCCGATGCTGTCCAGAGCCTTTTTTCATCATGAAAAATTCATGCAAAGCGTTTTCAAGGTACTCAGATGGACAAAACACTGAACACAGGATGTTCCTACCAAGCTTGTCACAAATTGTAATGTAGTTCTGGGAATTTTTTCCAGCCAAAAAATGTTGATTACAGTCTATGTGTGCATGGACACATAGGAGAACATGTTGTGGAGCAGAGGCGTCCCTAGGGTTGGTGTCACCCGGTGCGGTAACAAAGGAGTGGCTCAAGAAGAAGCACATTAAGGTCATGGAGAGGCTTAGCCAGTCTTCAGACCTTAATCCTATAGAAAATTGATGAGGGGAGCTGAAACATTGAGTTGCCAAGCAAAATCCAAGAGACTTTAAGGATTTAGAGAAGATCTGTAAAGAAGAGTGGACCAAAATCCCTCCTGAGATGTGTGCAAACCTGGTAACCAACTACAAGAAACGTCTTACCTCTGTGCTTGCCAACAAGGGTTCCTCCACCAAGTACTAAGTCATGTTTTGTTTGGGGATCAAATACTTATTTTACTCACTGAACTGCAACTCCATTTATAACATTTGTATTGTGTTGTTTCTGGATTTTTGGTTGATGTTCTGTCTTTATCATTTAAAATACACCTATGATAAAAAAATTATAGACCCTTCATTTCTTTGTAAGTGGGCAAATTTACAAAATCTGCAGGGGATCAAATTATTACATTCCCCACTGTATGTGTTACATGCCGGTTTTAAACAACACTGCCACTCCGTTGTAAGGCTTGGCTGCAAGAGACCAGTAAGATGGACCATACCTCAACTCTCTTTTGGCCATATGAATATCTGCCAAGGAGGTGAGCCTAGTTTCTTGCAAAAATAAAATTTCAGCATCTAATTGGTTTAAAAAAAAAAGAAGGCCATAGAATGAGCGCTTACCGACTTAATGCTGGTGACATTTATTGTCACCACTTTAGCAGAGGGGGAACCGCCATTTGGGTTATTGGGTGGATTGCTTCTTAGCTCCCCTCTGCTGCTCATCACCAGAAGACTCTCTCATTCTCAAGGCCTCCTCAACTCCATTTCAGATTCTGATCTCCATTCAGAAAAAGTGCCTGATGAGGATATATTTAAATTGGCAGCCCAAAAACGGTTGGAGGCATGCACTGGAGCTTCCCGTCCCCTCCACCCGCCTCTTCTGCCTCACAACCTTCCTTCTCTCCTCTAGGTATTGCCAGTCAGACTCAGAGATGCTCTCATCTCTTGCTTTTTTGTTAAAGACTTCTTTACAGAAGAGATGGCAGCACAATTTTTGCCACCCTCCACCACTCCTGGTGGGGGGGGGGGGGAACCTTCCTTCAAGTCAGACTTGCTAGGGGAAGACTCACAGGGGATAACTGACTTAGGGGGCACAGATTTGGAAGGTTCTGACACAAAGGGATTAGGTACAGTAGGTTGGGGGGGACACAGAGAGAGGCACAGAAGGAATACTTACAGACACAGGAGGGGTGACCATTGGAACTAGGAAAGGATCCTGAACAGAACCAGGGGAGTCAGTCACCGGAGAGGAGGATGTTACACCAGGGGCCTCACCCTCCAACCTGTCCAGCCTCAACATCTCATCCATCATCTCTTTCTCCACATTGTGCCAAGCCTCAGGACATTGGCTGTAGGGGTGGCCAAGGCGTAGGCACAGGTTGCACCTTATCTGGGTGCAGTTGTCAGGAATGGACTTGCCAATAATGGTGGGACTCACCTGCCTTGTGGGCTGCATTACCAGGGCTGGCCAGTGGGTGCTATCAGCAATCAAAGACTCACCCCTGCAGTCAGCCAAACACCTGAAGCTGATTGCAGGGGTTGTATTTAAGGAATGGCCAGACTCACAGTCAGGGCCTTGGTGTGTGTTTTTCCATGGGCCACTGTATCTTGTATCCTGTGTTCCTGTTCCTGCCTGACTTGTTGCCGACCCTGTCTGATCCTGACCTCTGCTGACTTCTCCTGTTTGATCCCTGGCTTGTGACCCTGACCATTCTCTGCCTGACCCTCTGCACCGCGCTGCCCGTGAGTTACAGAACCCAGCTTGTGACCCCGACCACTCTCCCGCCTGTTCCTGGTACTCCGTTTGCTGTTTGCTACTGACCCGGCCTGCCTGACGACTCTTGCATTGTATGTATTGTTATCTGTAGGTGGTTTGGTTTGCACTGTGTTTATGTTTAGTTTTGCACTGCGTTTTGTATTGTTAGTCTTAATAAATCATATTGTTTATACCATATCTGAAGCCTGCGTTTCCCTGTGTCAGTCCACACACCTCTGGTCATATCCGGAGCCCTGACAGCAGTCTTTGGCCACATGACCCTTACCCCGACACATTGAATATATCAAAGCTGAACAGGAGCAGCTAAAGTGCCCCTTTTGTCCACACTGGTGACACAGTTTTGGCTGACTAGGATAGAAGATAGTCACCCGGTCCCTCTCTATAAAAGCAGAGGAGGGCAGGTGACAGGCAACGTTCCCATCCCTGGCCAACCTGACTGTCACCGACCAACCCCCAGTACATATGTTGCGTTCATCAATAATTTTATCCGGTTTTGTCAAAATCTCCCTCTAGGTCCCGAGTAGGAACACTCTCATTACTGAGGATGATGGTTATTTTTTCACTTTTGACTTCTGTGAGACAGCAACTGGTGCCAGACCTTCCCATTTGGAGTTTGACCTGCACTGAGCCTCATACCGTTCCCAAAACAGGTCAAGACCCTCTGGCCTGGAGAAGCTTATGGTGTGTTTCCAGCTCCCAGCTACATGAATGAGGGCATAGAGGTCATTTGCCCTGAAACCCATCTCCAAGATCAAATCAACCACCACACCCCTTGCTGGAGGGATTGCGCCACCTTCCCATTTAAGTATGACTACATTTCACCTTGGACCCCCGGCAGAGGCCAGAGACCAAACCCTGGGGTACTCAAAGTGGTGGCATTTGGGGGGAAAACCCGCTTGGAAGTGGAGTTCCCCTTCGACTGCAGCCCTGGGTTGATAACATTACCAGGAGCAGATCCTACCACCTGAGCAAAGGTAGGCTCATCAGGGCCAAGGCCCCACACTGATACAGAACTAGTCCACACATTACCATTCACAGATGGATCTGAGCTGGTAGGACTGTCCATCACACCTGCACTGGTAGGACTGCCCTTCACACCTGCACTGGTAGGACTGCCCTTCACACCTGCACTGATAGGACTGTCCATCACACCTGCACTGGTAGGACTGTCCATCACACCTGCACTGGTAGGACTGTCCATCACACCTGCACTGGTAGGACTGTCCATCACACCTGCACTGGTAGGACTGTCCATCACACCTGCACTGGTAGGACTGTCCATCACACCTACACTGGTAGGATTGTCCATCACACCTGCACAGGTAGGACTGTCCTTCACACCTGCACTGCCCTTTCTTTCCACTGACACCATCAATGGGTCACTATTCCTCCCACTGACACCAATGATGGGGCACTATTTCTCCCAATGACACCAATGATGGGGCCCTATTCCTCCCACTGACACCAGTGATGGGGCACTATTCCTCCCACTGACACCAGTGATGGGGCACTATTCCTCCCACTGACACCAGTGATGGGGCACTATTCCTCCCACTGACACCAGTGATGGGGCACTATTCCTCCCACTGATACCAATGATGGGGCACTATTCCTCTCACTGATACCAACAAGGGGGGCCTTTTCTTTCCACTGACACCAATGATGGGGCACTATTCCTCCCACTGACACCAATGATGGGGCCCTATTCCTCCTACTGACACCAACAATGGGGCCCTATTCCTCCTACTGACACCAACAATGGGGCCCTATTCCTCCCACTGACACCAACAATGGGGCCCTATTCCTCCCACTGACACCAACAATAGGGCCCTTTTCTTTCTACTGACACCATCAATGGGGCACTATTCCTCTCACTGACACTAATGATGGGGCACTATTCCTCTCACTGACACTAATGATGGGGCACTATTCCTCCCAATGACACCAATGATGGGGCCCTATTCCTCCCAATGACATCAATGATGGGGCCCTATTCCTCCCAATGACACCAATGATGGGGCACTATTCCTCCCACTGACACCAATGATGGGGCCCCTATTCCTCCCACTGACACCAATGATGGGGCCCTATTCCTCCCACTGACACCAATGATGGGGCCCTATTCCTCCCACTGACACCAATGATGGGGCCCTATTCCTCCCACTGACACCAAGGATGGGGCCCTATTCCTCCCACTGACACCAAGGATGGGGCCCTATTCCTCCCACTGACACCAAGGATGGGGCCCTATTCCTCCCACTGACACCAAGGATGGGGCCCTATTCCTCCCACTGACACCAAGGATGGGGCCCTATTCCTCCCACTGACACCAAGGATGGGGCCCTATTCCTCCCACTGACACCAAGGATGGGGCCCTATTCCTCCCACTGACACCAAGGATGGGGCCCTATTCCTCCCACTGACACCAAGGATGGGGCCCTATTCCTCCCACTGACACCAAGGATGGGGCCCTATTCCTCCCACTGACACCAAGGATGGGGCCCTATTCCTCCCACTGACACCAAGGATGGGGCCCTATTCCTCCCACTGACACCAAGGATGGGGCCCTATTCCTCCCACTGACACCAAGGATGGGGCCCTATTCCTCCCACTGACACCAAGGATGGGGCCCTATTCCTCCCACTGACACCAAGGATGGGGCCCTATTCCTCCCACTGACACCACTGATGAGGCACTATTCCTCCAACTGACACTAATGATGGTGCCTTATTCCTCCCACTGACACCAATAATGGGGCCCTATTCCTCCCACTGACACCAATGATGGGGCCCTATTCCTCCCACTGACACCAATGATGGGGCCCTATTCCTCCCACTGACACCAATGATGGGGTGCTATTCCTCCCACTGATACCAATGATGGGGCCCTTTTCTTTCTACTGACACCATCAATGGGGCCCTATTCCTCCCAATAACACCAATGATGGGGCACTATTCCTCCCACTGACACCAATGATGGGGCACTATTCCTCCCTCTGACACCAACGATGGGGCACTATTCCTCCCACTGACACCAACGATGGGGCACTATTCCTCCCACTGACACCAATGATGGGGCACTATTCCTCCCACTGACACCAAGGATGGGGCACTATTCCTCCCAATGACACCAACGATGGGGCACTATTCCTCCCACTGACACCAACGATGGGGCACTATTCCTCCCACTGACACCAATGATGGGGCACTATTCCTCCCACTGACACCAATGATGGGGCACTATTCCTCCCACTGACACCAATGATGGGGCACTATTCCTCCCACTGACACCAACGATGGGGCACTATTCCTCCCAATGACACCAACGATGGGGCACTATTCCTCCCACTGACACCAACGATGGGGCACTATTCCTCCCACTGACACCAACGATGGGGCACTATTCCTCCCAATGACACCAACGATGGGGCACTATTCCTCCCAATGACACCAACGATGGGGCACTATTCCTCCCAATGACACCAACGATGGGGCACTATTCCTCCCAATGACACCAACGATGGGGCACTATTCCTCCCACTGACACCAATGATGGGGCACTATTCCTCCCACTGACACCAATGATGGGGCACTATTCCTCCCACTGACACCAACAATGAGGCACTACTCCTCTCACTGACACCAATGATGGGGCACTATTCCTCCCACTGAGACCCCTGATCTATAACATGAGCTGTGTGCTGCGGAAAGACCCAGAGATGTCCTGTGCGATGATTCGGAACTCTTTTTGCTGTATTGCAGAGATCGCTAGCTCAGTTATTATCGTTGCCTATCTTACAATCGCAGTATTTATTTATTTATTTCAGGTACTTATATAGCACTGTCAATTTACGCAGCACTTTACATATATATTGTACATTCACATCAGTCCCTAACCCTCAAGGGGTGTACAATCTAAGGTCCCTAACTCACATTCATACATACACATACTAGGGACAATTTAGGCAGGAGCCAGTTAACCTCCCAGCATGTCTTTGTAGTGTGGGAGGAAACCGGAGTACCCGGAGGAAACCCACGCAGGCACAGGGAGAACATGCAAACTCCAGGCAGGTGGTGTCATGGTTGGGATATGAACCAACGACCTGAGTACTGCCAGGCAGAAGTGCTAACCATTTAGCCTCTGTGCTGCCCAGAATAAAGTTACTTCGCATTTGCTGGCTAGATGTTTGTATATTATGCATGCAATGCGCTGTAATACATGAGGACAGTCTGCATATCAATACACGTTTCATATCAGATAGATTTTCAGCTTTAAGGGCCGGTTCACACTCCAGGCGTTTCAGTTACTTTTTTTCTGCATCCAAAACGCACAGAAAGTAGGTTATGTGATTGTCAATGTCATAGTTCACATCAGTGCTCGCAGTTCCAGTGCGTTCCGGTTGCATAATAAAAAGGAGAACAGGCTACATTTTTCCTGCACTGAACTGAACTAGAACGCGGTAAAACGCACCAAAAACGCACTGGAATGCGGTAAAATGCACCAAAAACGCGCTGGAATGCAGTAAAACGCACCAAAAACGCGCTGGAATGCACATATCCCTATTTAAAGTGAAGAAAAAGCTAGGGGAAAAAATGAACTGGAATGCATAAAAAATGCACTGGAACACATCAAAAACGCGCATGCAAAAACGCATCCGGAACGCATCTGGGCTGCGTTTCTATAGTGTGAACCGGCCCTAACTCTTGTGCTGCCAGATCCGTACGGCAGCGGGCTTTGTTTACACACAATCAGGTGGCTTCAGCCGCTGGGGTTGTGTCTAACACTGACAGGCAGACTCCTGCCGGTCAGATGGAAGCAGTCAAGTGGCTGGTTTGCCACCTGATTGCTTCTAGAGCCCCCAGTAACGCACCCCCCCAATTCACGTGCCTGCTCCTGCCATGTAATCCAGGCTCTGCTTGCCCATCTGCGGGCCACGGGGCCAACATGGCAGGTGCCAGTGGGTGGAGAGGAGAGTGGACACACGACCGCTCCCCTCCCTTTCTTAGGGCCGGTTCACACTCCATGCGTTTCAGTTGCTTTTTTTCTGCATCCAAAACGCACAGAAAGTAGGTGATATGGCTGTCAATGTCATAGTTCACATCAGTGCTTGCAGTTCCAGTGCGTTCCGGCGGCAGAACAAAAAGTAGAACAGGATGCATTTTCCCTGCACTGAACTGTACTGGAATGCGGTAAAACGCATCAAAACTGCACCGGAGTGACCTAAACACATCAAAAACGCACTGGAATGCACACGTCCCTATTTAAATTGGAAAAAAAGAGAGGGGAAAAAATTAACTGGAATGCAGAAAAACCGCACTGGAACACGCCGAAAATGCATCACAACCGCACTGGAACGCGCCAAAAACAAAAATGAATCCAGAATGCATCTGGACTGCATTTCTATAGTGTGAGCCGGCCCACAAAAGTCGTATGAAAGTTGCACCTGAATTTTATTCATGCAGCAATAGTCCATTAACCCCTCGCCTACAGGGCACTTATACCCCCTTCCTGCCTACAGGGCACTTATACCCCCTTCCTGCCTACCGGGCACTTATACCCCCTTCCTGTCTACAGGGCACTTATACCCCCTTCCTGTCTACAGGACACTTACACCCCCTTCCTGCCTACAGGGCACTTATACCCCCTTCCTGCCTACCGGGCACTTATACCCCCTTCCTGTCTACAGGGCACTTATACCCCCTTCCTGCCTACAGGACACTTACACCCCCTTCCTGCCTACAGGGCACTTATACCCCCTTCCTGTCTACAGGGCACTTATACCCCCTTCCTGCCTACAGGACACTTACACCCCCTTCCTGCCTACAGGGCACTTATACCCCCTTCCTGTCTACAGGGCACTTATACCCCCCTCCTGCCTACAGGGCACTTATACCCCCTTCCTGCCTACAGGGCACTTGTACCCCCTTCCTGCCTACCGAGCACTTATATCCCCTTCCTGCCTACAGGGCACTTATACCCCCTTCCTGCCTACAGGGCACTTATACCCCCTTCCCGCCTACAGGGCACTTATACCCCCCTCCCGCCTACAGGGCACTTATACCCCCTTCCTGCCTACAGGGCACTTATAACCCCTTCCTGCCTACAGGGCACTTACACCCCCTTCCTGCCTACAGGGCACTTATACCCCCTTCCCGCCTACAGGGCACTTATACCCCCCTCCCGCCTACAGGGCACTTACACCCCCTTCCTGCCTACAGGGCACTTCTACCCCCTTCCTGTCTACAGGGCACTTACACCCCCTTCCTGCCTACAGGGCACTTATACCCCCCTCCCGCCTACAGGGCACTTATACCCCCTTCCTGCCTACAGGGCACTTACACCCCCTTCCTGCCTACAGGGCACTTCTACCCCCTTCCTGTCTACAGGGCACTTACACCCCCTGGCACTGGTAGGTGGCACTGATGGGCATTGACAAGCATTACTGATGGGCACTGAAAGGCAGCACTGATACATGACACTGATATATGGCACTGATAGGCGGCACTGATAGGCAGCACTGACTGGCACTGCTAGGTGGCACTGACTGGCACTGATAGGTGGCACTGACTGGCGCTGATAGGCGGCACTGACTGGCACTGATCTGCAGCACTGACTGGCACTGATGCGCACTGATAGGCGACACTGACTGGTACTGATAGGTGGCACTGATTGGCAGCGCTGATAGGTGGAACTGATTGGCATTGATAGGTGGCACCGACTGGCACTGATGGGTGACATTGAAAGGCAGCTCAGATGGGCACTGATATGTGGCATTGATGTGCACTGGTATGTATTGATATGTGGCATTGATGTGGCACTGATAGGCACTGATATGTGGCACTGATGAGTACTGACAGGTGGCACTTCTGGGGCCACACTGATCATCAGGGCACACTGATCATCAGTGCCCTGATGATCAGTGTAGATGTCCCCTCCGCGGAAAGCTGATTACCGGCTCCCTTCTCCTCTCCTCTGTCAGCGTGACAGCTCGAGAGGAGAGAAATGCCGATAACCGGCATTTCCATATTTACATGCGATCGGCTGTGATTGGACACAGTGTATCACATGACCGAGCCGACATCTTCAGCTCTTTCCGTGATCCGCTGTGTCCAAGGGACACAGCGCACTGGCGATCGCCACGCTGTGCGCTCCCTGAGCCGCGCATGCGCAGTGAGAATGGTAGGACATCATATGACGTCCTATCAGAATGAGAGAACCACCTTGCGCCCGTCATTGGACTATAGGGTGAGTAAAAGGTGGTTAAAGTGGAGTTCCCCTCACCTGTCAAAAAATAAAAGTCAGCAGCTACAAAAGCTGTAGCTGCTGACTTTTAAAAAACAGCCACTTACCTGTCCCTCGGTCCCGTGGTGTGTTCCCCCCACAGCTCGGCATCTTCAGTGTGGGCACCCGGCTGTGACAGCTTGCGGCTTCAGAGCCGGGTACCCACTGCGCATGCACGCGCTGTGCTTCATGAATGGTGCTGTAGTCTTCTGGGACCTGTCACGTGTCCCAAAAGACTACAGGGAGGGAGGACACCTTCTGCTTCCAACCGCCTAGGCCAGGGGTAGGTAACCTGAGAGCCGCAGGACTACAAGTTCCATCATGCCTCTGCAAGTCATAGCTGTAACTGTCAGTTTTGTAATCTTTGCAATGCCTCATGGGAAATGTAGTTCCACAACAGCTAGAGAGCCACAGGTTGCCTACTACTGGCGTAGGGAATCAGACCGGAAGTGGAAGTGGGTACCTGTCAAATTCGGGTACCCGCCCCCCAAAGGTGTCAATCCTTAATGGGGAGTGGGGGAGCAGTCCTTAAAGGGGAACTTCCCCTTTTGAGTGGAGCTCCGCTTTAATATTAATGAAAACCAAAGTCGTGTCCAGGTTGCACCCATCCAAAGTTGCACTCCAAAGTCGTACGAGTGTGAACGGAGCCTAAGGGAAGAGTTGAGGCCGAGAGCGTTGATTGGCTATTTGTGTTTCTATTCAGGAATGTGAGAGTCAAAGATTTATAATTGTATGTATAGGCTCCATTCACACATAGGCGACTTTGGGTCCAAAGTCACATGGCAAGTTGCCCCCCCCCCCCCCTCCCCCATGTTTCCCAATGGATACCATTCATAGTCACAGCAACTTCAGAGTAATTCCTGCACTACTTTGGTCTGACTTTGCGACATGCGACTTGAGGGCCATAGACGTCAATGTAAACCCTCCAAAGTCGCACCTGAATGTTGTACATGTGACTTGTGTGCGACTTTGTACAGCAGAAACAATTATCCTTGGTCAAAGCCAAGGTCGCACCAAAGTGCCACTCATCCAAAGTCGCATCAAGTCACATCAAGCCGCACTGTAAAGTCGGCTGAGTGCAGAGATGTTGGATCGGCGTTGGCTGGACGGGGAGCTGAGATCCCAGCTCGGTGATCGCAGACATCTGATCACTTCAAGCGAATCCCATTGCCCCGGTGTGTTGCGCGGCCTGTGTGTAGTCAGCAGGGGGCGGTGTTGCTCCCCTGCCAGTCAGTTCCCCCCTCAGCCGGTGTGCGTGTGTAGTCGGCAGGGGGCGGTGTTGCTCCCTCGTCAGTGTCTGGCAGTGATTTCCCCGCCCCCTCCCCTCACAGTCCCAGAGCCGCCCGGGCGGGGAGAGTTCCCGGTTGTCCCGTACTCTGCTCTCCTCCTCTCGGTGGTGTCCGGTGTGATGTCCGGTGGGTGAGCGGGGGGATCGGGATGGCGGGCTCCGCGCTGTGTCTGCTCTGCCTGGCCGCTCTCTGCACCGCTGGCCGGACCGACTCCGACTTCTCCATCCTGGACGAGGCGCAGCTGCTGGCCGACCACATGAGGAGACTGAGCCGGGAGGAGCTGGGGGTGACCACCATGGAGGTACGGGGGGGACTGTGTGTATGGGGGGCACCGGGGGGAGGAGGGACTGTATGCACTGAGGGACACGGATCTTATCTGAGGGGACAAGGGGGACTGAGGGGACACCGGGGGAAGAGGGACTGAGGGGACACGGGGGAAGAGGGGACTGAGGGGACACCGGGGGAAGAGGGGACTGAGGGGACACCGGGGGAAGAGGGACTGAGGGGACACCGGGGGAAGAGGGACTGAGGGGACACCGGGGGAAGAGGGGACTGAGGGGACACCGGGGGAAGAGGGGACTGAGGGGACACCGGGGGAAGAGGGACTGAGGGGACACCGGGGGAAGAGGGACTGAGGGGACACCGAGGGAAGAGGGGACTGAGGGGACACCGGGGGAAGAGGGGACTGAGGGGACACCGAGGGAAGAGGGGACTGAGGGGACACCGAGGGAAGAGGGACTGAGGGGACACCGGGGGAAGAGGGACTGAGGGGACACCGGGGGAAGAGGGACTGAGGGGACACCGGGGGAAGAGGGACTGAGGGGACACCGGGGGAAGAGGGACTGAGGGGACACCGGGGGAAGAGGGGACTGAGGGGACACCGAGGGAAGAGGGGACTGAGGGGACACCGGGGGAAGAGGGGACTGAGGGGACACCGGGGGAAGAGGGACTGAGGGGACACCGAGGGAAGAGGGGACACCGGGGGAAGAGGGGACTGAGGGGACACCGGGGGAAGAGGGGACTGAGGGGACACCGGGGGAAGAGGGGACTGAGGGGACACCGGGGGAAGAGGGACTGAGGGGACACCGAGGGAAGAGGGACTGAGGGGACACCGAGGGAAGAGGGGACACCGGGGGAAGAGGGGACTGAGGGGACACCGGGGGAAGAGGGACTGAGGGGACACCGGGGGAAGAGGGGACACCGGGGGAAGAGGGGACTGAGGGGACTCCGGGGGAAGAGGGACTGAGTGGAAACTGAGGGAAAAGGGGACACGGGGGAAGGGGGACACCGGGGGAAGGGGACACCGGAGGACTGAGGGGACACTGGGGGGCAAGGGGGACTATGGAATGAGGAGACTGGGATCCTAACTGGGGGGGGACACTGGGGGAGGAGGGGGACTGTATGTACTGGGGGGACACCGAGGGACTGTATGTACTGGGGGGATGGGGGGAGACCGAGGGACTGTATGTACTGGGGGGGACTGTATGTACTGGGGGGGACACCGAGGGACTGTATGTACTGGGGGGGACTGTATGTACTGGGGGGACACCGGGGGACTGTATGTACTGGGGGGACACCGGGGGACTGTATGTACTGGGGGGACACCGGGGGACTGTATGTACTGGGGGGACTCTGGGGAGAAGGGGGGATTGTTTGGACTGGGGGGACACCGGGAAGGAGGGGGGACTGGATCCTGAGGAGGTCCCACAGCCTTCCTGGGTGCTGTGGTCAGCTTCTGATTGGACCTGTCTGGCATTGTGGGGTACGGCTGGTACTGTGTGGTCACCAAGCTCTAGCATGGCTTTGTGATGTATGGGGGGCAGTTCTTGTCTTCCTAATACTGGTACAGTGGGGGGGGGCATTCTCCCAGGTGGGTATAGTTGGGTGATCCACTCCCGGGGTCAGTACCATTGGTATACTGGGGGGGACATTCTCCCAGGTGGGGGTGGCTGGTATAGTAAGGTGATCCTTTATTGGGTTGGTATGGCTGTTATAATTGGGGGGATGTTCTGATTGGGTACAGATATAGTGAGGAGGCATTGCCTTGGATGAGTACAGATGGTATAGCGGGGTGACATTTCCCGGTTGGGGGTGGCTGGTATAGTGGGGTGACATTTCCTGGTTGGTGGTGGCCAGTATAGTGGGGTGACATGTCCCAGTCGGGGGTGGCCGGTATAGCAGGGTGACAGTTCCTGGTTGGGAGTGGCCGGTATAACGGGGTGACATTTCCCAGTTGGGGGTGGCCAGTATAGCGGGGTGACAGTTCCCGATTGGGGGTGCCTGGTATAGCGGGGTGACGTTTCCCGATTGGGGGTGCCTGGTATAGCGGGGTGATGTTTCCCGATTGGGGGTGGCCGGTATAGCGGTGTGACATTTCCCGGTCGGGGGTGGCCGGTATAGCGGGGTGACATTTCCCGGTCGGGGGTGGCCGGTATAGCGGGGTGACATTTCCCGGTCGGGGGTGGCCGGTATAGCGGGGTGACATTTCCCGGTCGGGGGTGGCAGGTATAGCGGGGTGACATTTCCCGGTCGGGGGTGGCAGGTATAGCGGGGTGACATTTCCCGGTCGGGGGTGGCAGGTATAGCGGGGTGACATTTCCCGGTCGGGGGTGGCAGGTATAGCGGGGTGACATTTCCCGGTCGGGGGTGGCAGGTATAGCGGGGTGACATTTCCCGGTCGGGGGTGGCAGGTATAGCGGGGTGACATTTCCCGGTCGGGGGTGGCAGGTATAGCGGGGTGACATTTCCCGGTCGGGGGTGGCCGGTATAGCGGGTTGACATTTCCCTGTCGTGGGGGGCCCGGTATAGCGGGTTGATGGTTCCCGGTCGGGGATGGCCGGTATAGCAGGGTGACAGTTCCCGGTCGGGGATGGCCGGTATAGCAGGGTGACAGTTCCCGGTCGGGGATGGCCGGTATAGCAGGGTGACAGTTCCCAGACGGGGATGGCCGGTATAGCAGGGTGACAGTTCCCAGACGGGGATGGCCGGTATAGCGGGTTGATGGTTCCCGGTCGGGGATGGCCGGTATAGCAGGGTGACAGTTCCCAGACGGGGATGGCCGGTATAGCGGGGTGACATTTCCCGGTTGGGGATGGCAGGTATAGCAGGTTGACGGTTTGTGGTCGGGGGTGACATATCCCAGTTAGGGGTGCCCGGTAGAGCGGGGTGACATTTCCCGGTCGGGGGTGCCCGGTAGAGCGGGGTGACATCTACTCTTCTAGTTTGTGGGGTGATGACTTCTATTGCACTCACTGTTACACAGACAGGATCTCTCTGATCTGAAGGCCGTTCACACCACAGATGCAGCCCAGATGCGTTTCTGCATACATTTGTGTTTCTGCGTTCTGCTGCATTATTGATGTTTTCCAGATGCATTTTTTTCCTCTTGTTTTTTCCTTCCCTTGTGTGTATTTTGCTGTAATGCGTTGCTGTGCATTCCTGACGCATTCCATGTGTTTTTGATGCGTTTGGCCATCTCCCAGCACGGTTCCTTGCAGAAATTATGCAGCATGTTCTACTTCTGTTGGCTGCACTGGAATGCCCTGCGCCGGGGTGAAGTTTGCCTTTACTATCCATTGCACCTGCTATTTGTGTGTTTTTGATGAACCCGCACTGGCCTGCATGTGGTGTGAAGCGGCCCTGAGGGGTATTTCAGGTCTGTTGGTGTTGTGAGGTATAAATCTGCTCCGGTCTCTACATCCTCCATGTTCTCAGCATTACTAGTGATCAGGGCAGTATTCATGTGAGGACGAATGTCCACAAAGCCAGCAGTCAATGATCCGAGCATTCGTCCCTGGGTGCACAGTGCCCCACACATTGGTAGCCCCTTGGTGCTTCGCTCGGGTGCAGCCGCTGTCGGTTACAAGATTGCGGGCAGCAGGGCTGGACCCCCACCTGCACCCGAACCCCCCTGTGTGCGTGAGGCCTTGGCTGATGGTTTTTTTGAGGAGCCAACCTGTTGCTGTCTGCAAGAGATTTCTGCATGTTACCAGAGACTGATGTGTCCGAACACAGGTGTCAAACACAAGGCCCGTGGGCCGAATCCGGCCCTCCAGACCATTTCATGTGGCCCTTGCACCTCTCCTGCAGGTTACCCCTTGTCTCCGCCCCCACCTTGTCTCCTCTGCCAAATCCCGCACCTCTCAGTGCAGCTGTAGCACCTCCTCATCTCTGCTTCCTCTGGTCTCAGCATTCAGCAGACTGTGGTTACTGACTCCACTCCTCCTCTGGTCCTCCTCCAGACCCGGCACTTTCTGCTTTCCAGCTCTGTCTCCAATAGGGGTGCATGGTGATGTTGGGGAGGTGTGGGATTCTTGACATCTGATGTAGTGGGGGGGGGGGTGCTCTGGACATCTAGTCTTTCAGATACAACTGGCCCTTTAACTCCTTGGCACTTGCGCCTCCCGGCCCTTTAAGGGTTTCAGGAGGCAGGGCGGGGTTTAGGGTCATGTGACCGCCGTGACATGCCGTCACATGATCGGGAAAGATCCCAATCGAAAGAGGAGATGGGGACCTTTCCGTGAGTACCAGACGTGTGCTGGGGGTGCACACTCTCAGCACATATGTTTTTTATTTAATAGAACGCAAATGTGCGGCCGCTTGGCGTCTAGGCCCAGACCCCGGGAGGGCGCACATTTGCGTTCGGCCGGCGCCAAGAGGTTAAGGATAACCACAATGCTGATACGGCCTGCGATGAAATGGAGTTTGACACGCCTGTGTTAGAGGGGCATACATGTCACAAGCAGGGATGAGCTCATGCGTGTTGTCTGAACCCACCTAGGCACTGCGGACAGCCATGCATAGGCAATGGAGGCGTGTCCCACCCCGCAGCCACACGCATGTGGGGAATGCTTCTGCCATCTATGATTGGCTGTCCACTTTGACAGGTTCCTGGTGAGATGGTCATCCCTAATCACAAGAGACTGTTAGATCCTGCTTCATATTAGAGGAGACTACCAGAGACTGCCGAGGGAGCCCGGCCACAATGAGCACAAGGCGGTCTTCCTGAAAAGTACAACCCATCTCCCCCCCCCCCCCCCCCACACACACACTCAGAACGAATGGCAGCCTTCCTGTACTCCTCCTGATCCGTGCCTGGTTTCCTCTGACCTGCCATGCTTGATCCCCGCAATGTGACTGTTAGACCAGCTCCCGGGGACTGATGGGTAGTTCAGCTGGGATTATGGGGGGGCTCTTCGGGGGTGACTCCTCTCAGAACCCTCTTCATGGCAATTCTCTTATTACAATATTGTGTTTTTAAATATTTTCTTCGTATTTTTGGATGTCTTTGGGTAGTTCGCGGAACATGACGTTTCCACGTTTATTTTCTATATGTTGTTCATCTCGCAGTGTATTATGTTTTCTTTTACTTCTGGATTTTCTGCTTTTTGTTTTTTTGCATTTACGGGAAATTTTTGGGCTTTCATGTTGATGCAGGGTGGGCAGATGAGGGTGCGTTTTTTGTTTTTTTTTGCATTGTGGTGACTGGGAAGTTTTCTCTAGCTCTAGATCTCTACTATGAGCTGTAGAACCAATTTTATTTTTTTTGCTAATATTTGATTTTTTTTTTTTTAGGTATATTACAGTTTACTGCATTTTCATAATAAATTAAATCTGCAAGCTGAATTTGTTGTGCACAGGCCTTGCACACTTCAACTTGGGTTTTGTTGGGGGACGGGATCCTGTCGGACTTGTTCTGGGGGGGGGGGGGGTTGCAGGGTTGTTCCATAGTGAATGTTACTGTTGTCTTGAGGGTGTCCTGCTGGGTGATACCTCCAGTGGTGACAGGACCCTTCAGGCTATTTAAAAGTCCTGAATTGAATTCAATGGACTGTATCCAGGATGGAATGTCTGTGAGCTGCTGCTGCTGCAGAACCTCTTGTTCAGCCTGGGTTCACACTGATGGGGTGCGGAATTCTCACAGAAAGCTCTGTGAATTCTGCACCGCATCAATGTGAACCCAGGCTGAACAAGAAGTCCTGCAGCAGCAGATCAATGGACTGTATCCAGCATGAAATGTCTGTGAGCTGCTGCTGCAGGACCTCTTGTTCAGCCTGGGTTCACACTGGTGCAGAATTCGCACCCCATCAGTGTGAACACAGACTGAACAAGAGGTTCTGCAGCAGCAGCTTACAGACATTTCATGCTGGATACAGTCCATTGATCTGCTGCTGCTGCAGGACCTCTTGTTCAGCCTGGGTTCACACTGATGGGGTGCGAATTCTGCACCCCATCAGTGTGAACCCAGGCTGAACAAGAGGTCCTGCAGCAGCAGCTCACAGACATTTCATGCTGGATACAGTCCATTGATCTGCTGCTGCAAGACTTCTTGTTCAGCCTGGGTTCACACTGATGCGATGCGGAATTCGCACATAAACCGCTGCGAATTCTGCACCGCATCAGTGCGAACACAGGCTGAACAAGAGGTCCTGCAGCAGCAGATCAGACATTCCATCCTGGATAAAGTCCATTGATCTGCTGCTGCAGGACTTCTTGTTAAGCCTGGGTTCGCACTGATGCGGTGTGGAATTCGCAGCGAATTCCGCACCGCATCACAATCGCACCCCGTTCATGCGAACCGCTGCGGGTGTGTATGTTAACAACCCCCCGAAATCGGTCTGTAAAACGCGGTGCGATGTGCAGAATCGGATCGCATGGGTTTGAATACCCACGCGATCCGATTCTAGTGCGAACCAAAAAAAGGGTCCTGCACCTTTTTGGCGCAAATGCGGTGCAGTTTGACCCATACAAAATGTATGGCTCAAATCGCACCGCACAGAATTCGCATGTGATTTGCGGAGGAGTGCGGTGCGGTTCCTGTGCAAATCACATGCGATATACATCATAAGTGTGAACCCGGCCTCAAGCATGCATCACGTCTGTAGCCTCAGGTGGGGCAATTGTTACAAAAACTTTTTTAATCAGAATCTTTTGAGACTCAGGCAGTGATTGGCTAGAAATAACTATGAATATCATTAACATTGTGTAACTTCTGAATTGTTACAATGTCTTGTATCTGTCCGAGGAATACATCGGAACAGAATTTCAAGAGTTGGCTGCAGGCAGGCCTGGATCTGTCCAGGTCTAGGATATCCTATCCCTCGGTCTATATTTATGTGATACTTTGTGATCCTTCAGAGAATTCCAATTGGAAGAATTTTTTTGATTGTGTGAAAGATTTCCTTTTCGTCTAAGGCTCCATGTACACGGGATGTTTGGAAAACACTTTTGAACGATGGAAACTGACAGCTGGAAAACGTCTGTTTAGCCGCGTTTGCATACCGTGTTTATGAGCGTTTAGAAACGTTTTTTTTAAGATGACCTCAGAAGACCTTCCAAAATGCCCAGAATGCACTGAAAAACAGTAAAATATGAACTATTTTGAGAGAAATAGAGAGAGCAGAAGCAGAGAGCGCAGTATGTGTTGAGATTAGCTGTCTTTTTTTTTTTGTGATGTTTGGATGTGTTCCGGCTCATTATAATGTACAGCGCTGAGCAAACCTTTTAGCGCTATATAAATACTGTATAATAATTATTATTATACAGTATTTATAAAGCGCCAATAGTTCGCTCAGCGCTGTACATTACAAAGGGGGACAGAACATGTGACAGAACAATACCAATACAATGCAAAACATGAGGGGATTGAGGGCCCTGCTCCTTGGAGCTTACAATCTAGGAGGGAGGGGATGGTGGCACAGGAGGAGATAGCTGTGGGGGATGGAGTGGTAGGAAGAGTGGAGGAGGTCGGCAAGTTAGCAGGGGGTGGGGTAGGCTTCCCTGAAGAGATGGGTTTTCAGGGTGCGCCTAAAGGAGAGAAGAGTAGGTGATAATCTGATGGGTTGGGGCAGGGAGTTCCAGAGGATGGGTGACACCCTGGAGAAGTCCTGGAGGCGGGCATGGGAGGAGGAGACCAGGGAACTAGAGAGAAGGAGGTCTTGTGAGGAGCGGAGTGTGCGTGTTGGGCGGTACTTGGATATTAGGTCAGTGATGTAGTTCGGGGCAGTATGGTGGACAGCTTTGTACGTCAGTGTTAGGATTTTGAATTTGATCCGTTGCGCAATCGGAAGCCAGTGGAGGGATTGGCAGAGGGGGGTGGCGGAGATGGAGCGGTTGGAAAGGTGAATGAGTCTGGCAGCCGTATTCAGGATGGACTGAAGCGGGGATAGCCTGTGGTGAGGCAGGCCAGTGAGGAGGGAGTTGCAGTAGTCGAGTCGTGATATGATGAGGGAGTGGATGAGCTGTTTAGTGGTTTCTGGGGTAGGAACGTGCGGATTTTGGCGATGTTGCGGAGGTGGAGTAATAATAATAATAATTTCTGTGCAGATATTATTGCAGCCGTGTCTAACATATTTTCTTTCATGTGAAACCTCAAAGTATGGTGTACCGGGTCCATCTGAGTACCTGGAAAAATCATGATGAAAAAAGGCTCTGGACAGCATCTGGAAATGGAAGAGTTAAAAAATTTTTCCAAACACTTATAAACGCGGTTAGCCGCGTTTACAAGAGTTTGAAACGCTGATAAAATCTACTCCTGAACGCAAGTTTGGTGCTTCAAAAAAAAAAATGACTGTAAACGTGTACATGGACACAGAGGAAAACATTAGGGAGAGTTCAGGGGCTGCTGGGTAAAAATGCTGAAAAACTCCTAAACGTGAGCCTATCAGCTGCAGTGTACATGGAGCCAATTCGTCTTGGGGCTCATTCACACGTGACTTTATTTCTAACTCTTACCAAACGCCCCTATAGCATTAGACAGGTGTTTGGGAAGTGTTTTTAACGCTCTTCAAACGCCCTATGTGCGGTTTTGAGGCGATTGATAGGCATTTGCCAAACGTTAAAACTGCACCACAAACGCCTATAATGGAGTTAAATGGTATTAACGCGCCGCAACCGCACCACGCGTTTGAGGAGCGGCACCATAGACTTGATTGGGAGGCTTCAGCTCCTCTTGACTCGACACGAGGCATCAGTTTTGCCGTGATGCAACACTAACGCTTCGGTGTGAACAGCACTGCGTGCTGCCATCTGCAGAATTTTCATAAGCGTTTAAAAATGCTTCCCAAACGCCTGACGCCTGCTGACAAAGCTAGTGTGAACGTAGCCTTATCGCCACACTCTGCTATCTTGAAAATCGTAAAAATTATTTATTTCAGGTACTTCTATATCGCCGTCAATTTACACAGCACTTTTGTTGACATATTTTAAGAATGTCTAATCTGTAATTTGATGCCTTTTGGAGATTTTTCCATCTTTCCTTGGCTTCTTTATGCACATTAATACAAATTTTTAGCTGGGGTGCCCAAACTTTCGATCCCCACTGTATATATTGTACAGTCACATCAGTCCCTAACCCTCAAGGGGCGTACAATCTAAGGTCCCTAACTCACATTCATACATACACATACTAGGGACAATTTAGACAGGAGCCAAATAACTTGCCAGCATGTCTTTGGAGTGTGGGAGAAAACCGGAGTACCCGGAGGAAACCCACGCAGGCACAGGGAGAACAAGCAAACTCCAGGCAGGTGGTGCCGGGGTTGGGATTCGAACCAGCGACCCGAGTACTGCCAGGCGAAAGTGCTAACCATTTAGCCAGTGTGCTGCCCTATCCCTATAACGGCTGTTGTCCAAACCATTCCATATTTTGTGCATTCTGCGGTGTTATTCCGACATTTCGTACTTTTTACACCAAAGGAAAAAAAAGACATTATATATTTAAAAGCTCAAATTCTTCAACCTCTCAGGCATGTGAAATACCGATCAGGATCAGGCGTTTAGATCCATAGTGTGTACAGTCTCTTGTGGGAGTGAATGCGGCAGTATTGTGAGTATACACAGCTGTGTTGTTCTCAGAAACCTTATGCTGCGTTCAGCTTCATAAAATTTAGGTAAACAATTTTGCATCTGCGGTCATTGTTTCTGCGTAATTTATGCGCGTAAATGCATGTCCATGTTGGGGGTTTAAAACTGAGCTAGAGGAACTTTGATGTTTCTGTATGCAGACTGAAACACTTTATGGACCATGCGCCTACCAGCGCGATCCCGTATAGATATCAGTATTTTATGGCCATTTTCATAAGCCCTTAGGGCTCTTTCACACCAGTGGTGCTCCCTGAGGAGCAATCTGCATTTGGATCACTCTTCAGCAAGCATTTGACAGGAGGTATTGTATCACCTCCTCACAGCCTACTTTAACCCCTTGATCCCCGTAGTGCACTGCAGTGACGTGTATTGCACACGGTTGTGGGATACTTGCAAATTGGATCAGTTGAATGGGTCACGTTTCACGGACACTAAGGCAGGCCATAGACGGGTCGTTTATCGGCCGAATTTTCGTCCGCACGAAAAATCGGTCGATAATCGGCGTTATTGGGGCCAGCCCGCCGGGCGGTTTTAGCGGATCTCCTCATTTATTTTTTATCGGTCATGCTGGAAAATGCGCGAAAAACGTTTTTTGTAGACATGGGTGGCAGCATTGGCAACCGGGCTGACCGATTTTTTTGTTTATTGGCCAATAAACGGCCCGTCTATGGCCTGCCTAAGCTCACCCTAAGTGAAGGGGGTATAATTTCTTGCCACAGCCAAAGTGCTTTGTGTCCATCCCCAGTTACTGCCTCTTCAACTGAAGGGGGTAGTGGTGGCGGTGGTGGGTAAAAGTGTGGCCCAACATGGGGCTTTACCACCCCAAATGCTAGTGTGAGCGAGCAAGTTCAATGACAGCCCAGCAATGTGGGGACATGACCCCTGAGATAAAGATATCACTGAGAGCCAATCTTGTTTATTTCAGGTACTTATATAGCGCCATCCATTTACACAGCACTTTACATCAGTCCCTAACCCTCGAGGGGTGTACAATCTAAGGTCCCTAACTCACATCCATACATACACATACTAGGACCAATGTAGATAGGAGCCAATTCACCTACCAGCATGTCTTTGGAGTGTGAAAGGAACCCGGGGTACCTCAAGGAAACCCACGCAGGCACAGGGAGAACATGCAAACGTTGTGCGGGCAGTGTCGTGGTTGGGATTTGAACCAACAACCCTATTGTTGCTGGGCGGAAGTGCTAACCACTTAGCCACTGTGCTGAGACAAATGTTGTGTGATCATGTTATGATATTTGTAAATAATAATAGTTACACACAATCTGTAATGGAGGGATGTCATGTTTAAGGTTCGTCACATATTTTTGTAGATGGATACAACCTAGTTACCACTGAAGACAATTGTTTGTGTCCTGGTCCTGAAGAAGCGCGGTATTCACATAACACATTGACTTTCATGGAGATGTGAACACTTGACCATCCAGCATTTATGCTTGTTTTATACCTAAAGCGATACTAAAGGATTTTATAATTTTTTTTTAAATAACAAATATGTCATACCTACCTGCTCTGTGCAGCCCCTTCCCCTTCTCAGGGGCCCTCGCTGGTGCTTCTGGCTCCTCCCTGAGTAGTGCCCCCACAGCAAGCCGCTTGCTATGGGGGCACTGGTACGTAGAGCGGAACTTGCCCCCCCCCCTCACTGCCTCCTCACAGGTTCTGATTGATAGCAGCAGGAGCCAATAGCTCAGTCTCAGCCAATGAGGAGGGAGAGACCCGGGAAAGCTGAGTCTCCTTTGCAGGACCGAGATCAGGCTCAAGTGAGTATTAGGGGCAGCCGGGGGGGCGCTGCACACTAAAGGAAAAACCCTAAAGTAGAACTTGCTTTTTCTTTTTGAATAGAGTCAAGGAGGGTTATAACCTTTGCTCCGGGATCCCTTCTGCACTTACCTTGTCCTGCGCTCCCGCAATGTCCCCCCTGCAGTGTCCCCGGCAATGTCCTCCGGCCGATGCCGGCATCTGTCTTCCGGGTTCCGTTCCCTGCGACGTCGGGACGTACGGGGGACGGAACTGGCGGGAAATTTGAAAATGACAAAAAGTGACATTCACTAAATACACTAAAATCACATAGTATTCCATTCCTGTATCAAACCATTTCACATACATTTTGTCCCGAGTGCTTTGTCCGGCGCCCTGCCTGCATTTTTACTGTTCTTTCTGCCTGGAAACTGAGAAACGTCCATGGCGTCCAAAAAGGGTCCCTTTAGGTCAGACGCGGTTTTAGACCGGCTAGAGAACAGCGATAGTAAATCAGAACCACTTGCAGAATTGAGTGATAATGATTCGTGGGGGAAATTCCTCATCAGACACTGAAAACGATTCTGCAACTGAGCTCAGCGATGTGCGAACTTGGCGCTATATTTCACATTTCAGTGTTTTTGGTTTGATTATATTATTAAATTTAATATTTTTTATGATTATTTAATTATAATTTATGATTTCGTGTTTCAAATTTTATCATACCCGGGATGTTTACTAGACTCTTGTTCAGACAGATTTCAGTGAGTTATTCCTAAAAATTACAGCCTACAATAAAAATAATACATATTTCCATGCAAAAAAAGTACCGCTTTGAGCACAGAAATATGGACATAATCAGACCGCTAGGGAGGTTAACTATTTCAGACATTTTGAGAGAAATAGAGAGAGGAGAAGCAGAGAGATCAGTATGTGTTGGGATGACCTGTCTTTTCTGGTTGTATTCACTATGGATCCCATCAGTTTAGCAGCTGCAGTCTACATGGGCCCTTATAGTTTTCTGGGAGCACATATAAATTCCTATTTTCTCTGTAGTGTATTATTATTATTATTATTATACAGTATTTATAAAGTGCCGATAGTTCGCTCAGCGCTGTACATTACAAAGGGGGACAGAACATGTGACAGAACAATACCAATACAATGCAAAACATGAGGGGATCGAGGGCCCTGCTCTTTCCAGCTTACAATCTAGGAGATGATTGTTTCCTCCCTGTTTAGGTAAACGGGTTCCTGGAGTAGGGATGGGGTGGGGGCCATCGTTAGCCTAGGTTCACACAAATTCCCCTGTAATCTGCACATTTTCCACGCCACATTCCAATCGCACTGCCCCTGTGATCTGCAGTGGGTGTCAGTACAATCTTAACGACACCCCAAATGCAGGTCGCAAACGCAAATTTTCCTGCACCCGATCGCACGGTACAAAACGATCGCGCAATCTGGTTGCAGTGTGGTTCCAAAATTGCTGCATGCACAAGTTTGGTGCAATTTGAGCCCGCAATGAATGGGCTCATATTGTACCACGCGGAATTGCATGTGAAATGACCAGGAATGGCGTGGTTCCTTTGCTGTTCATAGTGTGAACTGAGGCTTAAGCAGAACACTTTGAAATGTTGTTGCTACTTTTTTTTTCCCACAGATTTGAATCGATTATTCCCACAGTGAGAGCAGGAAATCTGAAAACATTTCTTGCGCTCATTGATTTTGCAATAGTTCATCCAAATCATCAAATTAATTAGCGCTGGTATGGCATGTAAGAGTACCTTGGAAACGTGGAGGTTCCGGGCAGAAATAGTTAACCCATATAGGTTGCATTTGGTGGGGTTCAGGAGGAATGACTATTTTGGGCAGCTCTTGTCTGCGGACTGATAAAATATTCCGTTTTTTTTTTTTTTTTCCTCCTATTTTATCTCCAGCACATCCGTGCAGAGCCATGGAAGGGATTTACAGATCAATGGCATGTGCTGCGGCTTGGGGTTGTTGGGGGGGGGGGGGGGGAGGAATGAAAACCATTAGAAAATCCCATTTGGCATTCTGCTCTGTAGATTTCTGCAGGCACCATTTCTTTCTATGTGTTGCATGTGACGTTACACTTCTAAATTTGTCATTGCTGTAGCATTGCCTTCCCTCTTCTGCCGCGTGTAAGCGCCGCTTTGTTTTATTTTCGGTCTGCGGTGACCATTTTGGATTCTCTTAAAGGAAATCCTTTCATTTGTTGAAGTTCAATAATTAGATTACAGACGTGATTTTCAATCCGGATTCCTGCTATAGTAGCTGGTGAATTAATAGCAATTGCATCCATTTTGCATCATTATCCACAGTGTCCTGAGAGAGAGGTGTGTAGAACCTTCCGTTATGGATTTACACATTTTCAAGTAGAAGGAATGACTAAATTATAAACCAAGGGCCTCCAAACTATCTTAATAAAGAGCCAGTTTACTGTGGTTAAGACTTGGGGAAAGACTACTGCCCTGTCAGTGGGAGAAATTCGTCGAGGGGAAGAGTGCCCCGTCATTGGTGTCGTCGGGGGGAAGAGTGCCCCGTTGTTGGTGTAGTCGGGGGGAAGAGTGCCCCTTCGTTGGTGTCGTCGGGGGGAAGAGTGCCCCTTCGTTGGTGTCGTCGGGGGGAAGAGTGCCCCTTCGTTGGTGTCGTCGGGGGGAAGAGTGCCCCTTCGTTGGTGTCGTCGGGGGGAAGAGTGCCCCTTCGTTGGTGTCGTCGGGGGGAAGAGTGCCCCTTCGTTGGTGTCGTCGGGGGGAAGAGTGCCCCGTCGTTGGTGTCGTCGGGGGGGAAGAGTGCCCCGTCGTTGGTGCCGTCGGGGGGGGGAAGAGTGCCCCAGTCGTTGGTGCCGTCGGGGGGGGAAGAGTGCCCCAGTCGTTGGTGCCGTCGGGGGGGGAAGAGTGCCCCAGTCGTTGGTGCCGTCGGGGGGGGGAAGAGTGCCCCAGTCGTTGGTGCCGTCGGGGGGGGGGGAAGAGTGCCCCAGTCGTTGGTGCCGTCGGGGGGGGGGAAGAGTGCCCCAGTCGTTGGTGCCGTCGGGGGGGGGGAAGAGTGCCCCAGTCGTTGGTGCCGTCGGGGGGGGAAGAGTGCCCCAGTCGTTGGTGCCGTCGGGGGGGGAAGAGTGCCCCAGTCGTTGGTGCCGTCGGGGGGGGAAGAGTTTCCCAGTCGTTGGTGCCGTCGGGGGGGGAAGAGTGCCCCAGTCGTTGGTGCCGTCGGGGGGGGAAGAGTGCCCCAGTCGTTGGTGCCGTCGGGGGGGGAAGAGTGCCCCAGTCGTTGGTGCCGTCGGGGGGGGAAGAGTGCCCCAGTCGTTGGTGCCGTCGGGGGGGGGGAAGAGTGCCCCAGTCGTTGGTGCCGTCGGGGGGGGGAAGAGTGCCCCAGTCGTTGGTGCCGTCGGGGGGGGAAGAGTGCCCCAGTCGTTGGTGCCGTCGGGGGGGGAAGAGTGCCCCAGTCGTTGGTGCCGTCGGGGGGGGAAGAGTGCCCCAGTCGTTGGTGCCGTCGGGGGGGGAAGAGTGCCCCAGTCGTTGGTGCCGTCGGGGGGGAAGAGTGCCCCCCCCCCCCCGTCGTTGGTGCCGACGGGAGGAAGAGTGCCCCCCCCTGCCGGTGCCGACGGGAGGAAGAGTGCCCCCCGTCGGTGTCGGTGGGGGGAACTAATGCCTCAAGGGCTGGATAAAGGCAAGCAAAGGGCTGCAGCTTGGAGACCACTGCTATAAACCTACTTTTATATATTGCCTCCCTATTGCCCTGCAATGTAAATACCTTTTCTAACCATTTTGTATGCGGTCAAAAATCCTGCGCTTGTTCCGGTCTGTGCCGGCTGATGGTAGGGGACTCTCCTGCACTGATGTCACCTAGATCAGGGGTCATTGGTGGGTGATGTCATGGCTCTGTGTAGTTCATCTCTGTGGTCAACCCTCCACATTTCATAAAGGAGCCTGAACTTTGCGGTCACAAGACTGCGTAGGGTAACAATTACAGACAAAGATGCTTAGATTTAAATTTATGTAATATTTTTTTTGTTTCCATTTGCAAACTTTTTAAAAAATACAAGACATGCTACAAAATAACAGGGCATGGCAGTACATTTACAACACCAATGAGGTACAAGAAAACAAACATTAATATCCAAAGTAACTTACATTTTATGAGTTAAGAAAAAAAAGACAAACATCACGGTTTATTATCTCATAAACAAGAACACAACAAATACCTAATAATAATAATAATAATGAAATACTAATATTGCAATTTATTTAAAAAAACGCTTTTTGATGGGTCAGTATTGAACAGTTGGTTTTTCAATTTCATCTTTCCTTGGAGCCTTTGTAATTTTTTTTTTCACAGATTGTTTTAGCAGTTCCCAATATCATTTATTTAAGGCTCTGACAAAAGGCAAAACTTAAAAGAAGGATATAAAACTTGAGTCAATTAAGTTTTAAAAGCTTTGGAGATTAGCCAGCATGCCTTTCTATGTGGCCAGCAGGGTGCTGCCCTTAAATACCCTTTTATCTTTTAAAGTGGTCAGGCTGAGCACCTTTTTACACCCCCCCTTGTGTCGGCTGACCCCCCTGCGGTAAGGGCTTTGTTATCCAAACAAAATATTCCCCGGCCTTGCCTGTTGGGCGGCTTCCCTGCGTGACCTGCTCCAAATATTCATCTTGTAATGTGAGATTGTGGTGTGGCTACAGCATGCTGGAAATGTTTGTGTCGTCAGGCAGACTAGTGCAGTCATCTCCTATGTAAATAGAAATGATTGCCGGCCTTCAATTGTATCTATGTAGACGTGTGAGGGTGACCATACAGGGGCAGATGTCTTCCTGAGACTGACTTGTAGGGAGATATCTGGGTACACATGCCTTTTAGTGACAGCAGTGCACATGCGTAACTTATTATTATACAGTATTTATAAAGCGCCGATAGTTCGCTCAGCGCTGTACATTACAAAGGGGGACAGAACATGTGACAGAACAATACCAATACAATGCAAAACATGAGGGGATCGAGGGCCCTGCTCCTTGGAGCTTACAATCTATGAGGGGGGATGGTGGCACAGGAGGAGATAGCTGTGGGGGATGGAGTGGTAGGAAGAGTGGAGGAGGTCGGCAGGTTAGCAGGGGGTGGGGTAGGCTTCCCTGAAGAGATGGGTTTTCAGGGTGCGCCTAAAGGAGAGGAGATAATCTTGAGATGGTCTTGAGAACGCCCTGTGGGTGGGGCGAAACGCGTTGACGTACTTCCGGTTGGTCCCCCGAACGTCTGATGTCATTTCCAGTGAGTGGAACGCACGCCGAGGGATGCGTTCCAGGAGGCCATTTTTTGACTAGTGAAGAAAGTTCGTTCGTTATGGAGGCTGTCATCCTGCTGTATACAAGGCTGTGAGTTCCTAGGAGCTGTGGAAATTCGTTTTTGCTATTCGAAAATTTGTTTGATGTCCTTAAATAAATGCTGGTTTTTATCCTTTGAAATGTGAGTGGTTTGGCTTGAATTAATTAAAAAAGGGGTATAACAGTACTACACTATTAGTTTTTTTTCTCCCTTTTGGAACTTGGTGATTTGGCAAGGAGACGAATGGAGAAATACCCATAGATCTGAGGTGGAAAATAGAGGAGCTCTCAAAGGGGGTCCAGGAGCCCTAAATAATCCTAAAAGGTGTTTTACTCACCAATATCTGGTGAGTGCGGTTTATGTTGGTTTCGGCACTGGTGGATGGTGGAAGAATTATTTGAAGCACTGAAGTTTATTTATTTTTTAGAAGTTTTTTTAGATCACTGGACTTTTGATTTAAGAAAAAAATTTTTAGTTTTTTTTTTTTGTCACGGGATTGTGGTCACTTATCTTTATCACTGGACTTTGAAGATTATTTATAAAATAGTAATTTTGTATTTACTTATTTAATAATTCTGGTTTATATTGGAATAAAGGAGAGGAGAGTAGGTGATAATCTGATGGGTTGGGGCAGGGAGTTCCAGAGGATGGGTGACACCCTGGAGAAGTCCTGGAGGCGGGCATGGGAGGAGGAGACCAGGGAACTAGAGAGAAGGAGGTCTTGTGAGGAGCGGAGTGTGCGTGTTGGGTGGTACTTGGATATTAGGTCAGTGATGTAGTTCGGGGCAGTATGGTGGACAGCTTTGTACATCAGTGTTAGGATTTTGAATTTGATCCGTTGGGCAATCGGAAGCCAGTAGAGGGATTGGCAGAGGGGGGAGGCGGAGATGGAGCGGTTGGAAAGGTGAATGAGTCTGGCAGCTGTATTCAGGATGGACTGAAGCGGGGATAGCCAGCGGCGAGGCAGGCCAGTGAGTAACTTTGTTCAATGTAACGCTTGCAGAGGATTGTCCGCGTTGGAAAATTACCACGCTCCTCCTACTGCTGGAGGAACTTTTCCTCCCATCCTAGGAGTTCAGAAATGGCGTGCACCAAATCGACAGCATTTACTGTAATGGTTAGAGATAGAGTGATCATGATCTACCTGACTTTGGTGCCACCGTCTACCAGCCCTAATGACCAGCTGTACATGTTTATACTGGTGTAGAGGGACATGCTGCTCATGTCGGAGGACTACAGCAATTTATTATTATTATACAGGATTTATAATCCTGGGAGCTTACAATCTAAGAGGATAATCGCATGCTGAAAATCCGATATGCTGGTTGTACCCAAGTTGATCGACTTGAAATGCAATCCATCTAGGGCCAGATTGATTGTACTCATCTGGGGTCTGCTGACCTGACCAAGATTCGATTCTTCTGACATTATTATTATTATACAGGATTTATATATTATTATTATTATACAGGATTTATATGGCGCCAACAGTTTGCTCAGCGCTGTACAATATAATGGGAGACAATACAGCAACAATACGGTTTAATACAAGAGGGATAGGAGGGCCCTGATCCTGGGAGCTTACAATCTAAGAGAATAATCGCATGCTAAAAATCCGATATGTTGGTTGTACCCAAGTTGATCGACTTGGGTACAATCAATCTGGCCCTAGATGGATTGCATTTCATCTGGGGTCTGCTGACCTGACCAAGATTCGATTCTTCTATGGCTTATTATTATTATTGTTAGGGCCCTCGATCCCCTCTTGTTTTGCATTGTATTGTTATTGTTCTGTCCCCCATTGTAATGTACAGCGCTGAGCGAACTATTGGCTAAATACTATAGCCAATACTATAAATACTGTATAATAATACGGGATTTATATGGCGCCAACACTTTGCTCAGCGCTTTACGATATAACAGGAGACAATACATCAACAATACAGTTCAATACAAGAGGGACAGGAGGGCCCTGATCCTGGGAGCTTACAATCTAGGGGCTCATGTACACGGGGCATTTGGAAAACTTTTCTGAACGATGGAAACTGACTGCTGGAAAACGTATGTTAAAAAATGTCAGTTTAGCCGCGTTTGCATACCACGTTTGTGTTTAGAAGCGTTTTTAAATGATAACCTCAGGAGACCTTCCCAAATGCCCAGAATGCACTTAAAAATAGTAAAAAATTAACTATTTCAGACATTTTGAGAGAAGCAGAGAGATCAGTATGTGTTGAGATGACCTGTCTTTTCTGGTTGTATTCACTATGGATCCCATCATGAGCATAATGCAGCGTGTTCTACCATTTTTTTCCTTCACGCGAAACCTGGAACTGACTGCGCTGGTGTACCGGGTCCATTTGAATACATGGAACTGACTGCGCTGGTGTACCGGGTCCATTTGAATACATGGAACTGACTGCGCCGGTGTACCGGGTCCATTTGAATACCTGGAACTGACTGCGCCGGTGTACCGGGTCCATTTGAATACCTGGAACTGACTGCGCCGGTGTACCGGGTCCATTTGAATACCTGGAACTGACTGCGCTGGTGTACCGGGTCCATTTGAATACCTGGAACTGACTGCGCCGGTGTACCGGGTCCATTTGAATACCTGGAACTGACTGCGCTGGTTTACTGGGTCCATTTGAATACCTGGAACTGACTGCGCCGGTGTACCGGGTCCATTTGAATACCTGGAACTGACTGCGCTGGTGTACCGGGTCCATTTGAATACCTGGAACTGACTGCGGTGGTGTACTGGGTCCATTTGAATACCTGGAACCGACTGCGCTGGTGTATTGGGTCCATTTGAATACCTGGAACTGACTGCGGTGGTGTACCGGGTCCATTTGAATACCTGGAACCGACTGCGCTGGTGTACCGGCTCCATTTGAATACCTGGAACTGACTGCGCTGGTGTACCGGGTCCATTTGAATACCTGGAACCGACTGCGCTGGTGTACCGGCTCCATTTGAATACATGGAAAACGCTTTGCATGCATTTCTGATGATGCTCTGGACAGCATCTGGATATGGAACAGTTAAAAAACGCTTCTGAATGCAAACACTTATAAACGCGGTTAGCCGTGTTTACAAGCGTTTGGCGTTTGAAACGCTGATAAAATCTACTCCTGAACGCAAGTTTGGTGCCTTAAAAAACGACTGTAAACTCAGCTGCCTGTAAACGACGATGTGTACATGGAGACATAGGAGAACATTAGGGGGAGTTCAGGGGCTGCTGAAAAAAAACGCAGAAAAGCTCCTAAATGTGCGTTTATCAGCTGCAGTGTACATGGAGCCATAACTATGCAAAACAAAAACTGGCCTGCTGGTGACACGTGATGTTCTGCTGGACTCAACTTTTCTAAGCCTTGGCTAGTTTGTAATGGATCTCTCTGTATGCTGTTAGTTTTTTTTTTTTTTTTTTGCTACTAACTTGTTACTTGAGGAATTTATTTCTGTTGTAAAAAGTCTGTCACCATTCCAGAGCGTTTTCTGGGTGAGGTCCGCCTGGCAGCTTAACGGTAATAAAAAATCATGTGCACAAGGAATGGCCTCGCAGACAGCGAGGTGAGCGGATCTTTTTCTTTTTAATTGTTGGAAGGTAAGGTTCATGTTTTTGTTTACTTGCTCCTCTCACAAAGTGTAACTGTCGGCTGCAGGAGTGGCT